>NW_008751980.1:182207-185123 GCF_000715545.1 Opisthorchis viverrini | reverse complement strand
CCTGCTCACAAGCACACTCAAACTCCGTGTGAGCAAGTATCTTCGCACTAATGCTTAGCCGAATTGATATTCTGGACACTGTGTATGTCGACCAGGGTAAATTCAAAGTAGATTTTGCCAGACGACCAAATGAATTAGGATAAACTGTGAGTTTGTACAGGCGACACCAAAGAATCTTTCTGTCTACACCATGAATGGGAATGGGGTGACTGTGAATCTGAGTCGAGCTTGCGATAATTGCACGGTCACTGAGATGTTCCACGTTCCATGCCTAGTCACGATTAGGAGGTGCCCACGTTGGGAATAGGCAAATCTGAATTGAGTTTTGTTCCGGTAAAAATCATAATACGTATGGCAGTAAGCTCAGCAGTGTTTAGTTGCAGTTTCAGACATTACGTGACGCCTAACGGTTTTATCACATTACGTCATATGTAGAACAGTCATTTGAAACATGATCACCGGTGAAATCATCTTCAATAATAACTACGCAGAAAAAGGCCGACGAGAATTACAATCGATCACTTAGTTGACAACGTCACGCAAACGAATAAAGCAGAGTTCGCGATCAATGAGTTATTTGAAACGCAAGCTTAAGCTTCAGTGCTCATTGCGTGTTACTTCGTCCTTACTTTTGCTTCGACACAGCTATAAGCTTTCAAACTTGCTACGCTTACATATCATTTATGCATGTAAGAGACTCCCATTTGTTTTCCACTGTTCGTGCGGGATTTCTCAGTTCTGCCACTCACCATGCAAAAACCATTTTCCGCTTTAGTCGGAAACTCAAGTGGAAAACGACGCAAGGATATTTCACGTTGAGGTTAGGGTTGGGGTTTAGATTAGGGTTGATGTTACGGTTAAATTTAGGGTTAAGATTAGTGTTAGTAATAATGCTATTGCTATTGGGGCTAAAACTGGGGCTAGTGTTAGGCTTCCGTAATCTCTATCATCAGCTCTGAAAAAATACCTACGGATATTCTTCACCGTAAATAGAAACCACAAGCGCATCGATGTTTTTCACCCCTTCTTATCAAACATGTTCGGTATCTATAAACTAAAGGCACGTTGTGTAATCCAGGTCAGTCCTTGTTGTCTGAACGTTCTTCAAAATGCTGACTACAGGAGACGCAGCAAGTGAGGTGGCACGTCCTGAAATGCGGAAGCACTATGGGCAGCTTAATCCGAGCCAGCGCCGAGGGATTCATTTCTTGCGCCCTATTTTTCGACTGCTCAAAACCATTCGATTGGGTCGTACACGTCCTGCTGCTTATCAAACAAGCGTCTTACAGGATTTACATGAAAGTCCGTTCTACGGATAATTTGGCGCAACTTCTCCGGTATTACTCGCCTGAACTTCCAAATACTCTTCTGTCAGACCGCTCTTTTCTATTCAGGATGCATGAAAGGCGTCACCCTTAGTGAGTGTGTCCAGCGAGCCTCTACGGTAATTGTTGATGGTCGCAATTCCGTGGACTAAAATAGCGTTCAGCGGTATTTCACTTTCATCCTGTGGGGACCTATAAAAGCACATAAATCCCAGTTGTGCCCTGATTGAACAATCCGGCAGTTATCTTAGTAATATACCAGCAAACGCACGGTAGGGACGAGGTTCGAAGATTTTCAATCTCAAGCACTTCCTTCTCTTATTTCCTGCAGAATTTACGTGGAATGACATTCCATTGACGACTGACCACGCTGCTTCTAGGTCAAAGTTCAAAGCACCATTAGATATTTAGTTGTGTGCTCTGGGGAGCGCAATTTCCCGCGCTGTCAATAAATAACCAGCACATCAACCTTCTGCTAATTTTGCCACTGAGTTTGACGACAGTAGCTCAACAACAGAGGCTCTGTTTGTTTTGTCCTGGTAGTACAGCCGTGTCCCCAGTTCTCTGTCTTCAACCTATCGCGTAGACTGGCAGGCTCAGTGCAGGCGTAAACAATAGCTCGGCCACCGAACAATACAACAGCTACTCACCATGCAAAATATGCCTCATGCTTCAGCTTACCTTGATAATGAGGCAAGAATATTTCACGTTAGGGTTACGGGCTTAGGTAGGGATTGGGTAAAGTTTATGTTCGGTTTCTCTCATCAGCTCTGAGTAGTCCCTACGATTATGTAACAAAAACTGATCGCGGTTTCTCGCATCTTTTGTATCTAACATGTTCAGGAGCTATGGAACCAAGGCAAGCTTCTGAATCCCGGTCCAATCCAGGGGACCTAACCTGTTCCAGATGTTGGCTGTAAGAGACACAAAACATGAGCTGGCATTTCATAAAATACGGAATCGCTGTGAATCAGAAGTCTACCTATGGAACATACAAAATCAAACATAACTTATTGACCACGCCTGGGAAAACGAAATTATGCTGTTGTTACACATAAGACGTTGCCGCAGAAACAGGCCATCAGCGTTGTCCTCGAGTGACGACAACGAGGAACGCACCAGCGACCCAATAGCCGTATCTGAGGTTTACAGAGAACACTACGCAGGGGTGTATTCAGCACCAGTTCCTCGCCGCATCCAGTCTTGTAAAGGCGTAACTACGAACGCCCTATAACCGAATTGGTCTTCACGGTCGTGGACATTTGTCAACTCTTGCAATAGACCAACCCATTTTGCGCGTTGTGGCCCGACAGAGAGCATCCAGGGACCCTATTTAAAACGGTGTCTGCACTGACAGACCATTTCTACCTGGCATTTCGTCAGTCAATTGACGAAGATGGCCTTCTGTCTTCTTGTAGGGAAGCGATTGCCACGTCAATGTACAAAATTGTGCTAGCACCCGGGAATAGTAAGCGTGAATCGGTAGCACGGATCTGAAAAATACCCCTCGTTATCTCCACGACGAGGTTGGTTTTTTAGAGTAACGCTCTGCCAAAAAATTAGAGGAATCCAAACCAGGTCATTCAAGCGG
>NW_008751980.1:164412-176436 GCF_000715545.1 Opisthorchis viverrini | reverse complement strand
TATAAGCAAGAGGTTGCATTGGCGGAAGCTGTAAATCGCACCATCCAATCGATGTTTCGGTGGCTTGCCCCAGCAAATTTTTATGTTATACAAGTACAATTTATCCTTGTTGCAAAATCCGGAACAATGGAATTTCAACTGTTCTGATTACATAGTGTAAATGATTAAACACAGTAGTACTGGGGGATTGTATAATGATTAGTAAAGCTGAGCGAAATAAAATAAAAATTAAAGTCGTTATAAACAATATCAACCAGCTTCCGAAGCTGAAGCTAAAACCTTCTTATAGAACATACCGACAACTTACCGGTACAATTTTTACTTCATTATCAAGTAAGTGGGACGTTGACAATTAGCTGAAACCGTGGTAAGCTACTTAGGACAACGTGTTTTCTATCAATTGACCAAACATTGTGTATAGTATGAGTCTATGGACTGCAACTAATCCCAAAACAGGGCTTTCGGTCGGGTCAATACTGGATTATAGGGGGCTAACAAGATTCCTAGATGATAAAAAGAAACCTTCCATGGCAATATCAAGCAACCTCACTAAGAATTCGTTCGACCTTGCAATGAGGTCTTGCTAACATTCACGAGACTTGTGCACTCGGATTTGAAATTTTTGAGAGCGAAACAGCGCGTTGATTTACGGTCAGTCTGCTTTTCGCAAAATGTTCACTCGCAAGTGAACAAGGAATGTGCAAGTGAAAACAACTTCCGAGAACATCTACGCAGTTCAAATCTTCAAGTAACATCGATCAGGAACGCACAATCCGCCAAGATCACGACAATCTACCCGGACTAAATGGCACATAAGAGTTTTGAAAATTATAAACCACTACCTACCGGAAACCAACAGGCAAAAAGGACTATTCGGAACTACTCATCAGTACGCCCAAAGTCCTTGTGATGCAGCGTAATCTCATGAAAATTTATTTGGGCCTGGACGCTGTGCACAGGACAGCACGACCATAGAGCGGCACTGGTGGTGGTCGCCGAGAGATTCCATGAAATATGAATCCAGTGATTTAGTGTGGGCGGCAGCACTATGAGTGGGAATAGAATGACTGCGAATCCACATTGAGCTTGCAATAATCCCAGTTACACTGGAGTGTTTCAGCGTTTGGTATAATTGTGATGAGCTACACACTCGATCTCCTATCAGGATCATGAGTTACGCACGTTGGAAACGGGCAGATATGAATTTGCTTTAGTCCATTGACAGATATAGTATATGCGCCTAGTAAGCGCTGTAGTTCCCCTCAGTGCTCTTCTAGATAATGCGTTGCGTCTTATGATTTTCCACAGCTTGGAATTTACATAGCCTAGCCATTTGACGCACGATCATCACGGAAATTGATTACAATAATAACCGCACAGGAGACCACCAACAAGAGCCAAATCGGTGAGCTGGTTGATAGCATGAAGCAACCGTAATAGCGGGGTTTGCGGGATATGAGGACGTGGGAACGCAAACGTCGGCCTCACTGCCATTTGAGCTTTAGTTCACTGTAACATTTGCCATGACATAGCTATAGACTGTGGAACCTGCTTCTGGTTTCATGTCACCAGTGCTTCTAAGAGACACCCATTTTTTTCCATTATTTAAACGGTATTCCTTGGTTCCGACAATCACCGTGGAGAAATCCCGCTTTAGATTAAAACTCACCTCAAGAAGTAGGCGAAGAACGTCCACTACGTGCGACATGAATTACACACACAGCGCTTAGCAGGTAAAGCGCGGTACGTGAGAAATACGTGTGACGATTTCCAGTGCCCTAATTTTCAACTGTCATAGCTGTTCACATTTCAAAATACACCTGCAGAAAATGCGAGCGTGAGTTTCCAGTGTTTGGCCCATCGTCACTGAAGGGAGTGTGGCTTGCCAAGCATTCCCGTCTGATTTGAGGAAAGCAGGCATTTGGGCAATTTGCGTCTTGTGGTTCAAATTGTCTTCACAACTACTTCGATGATAAAAAGATTACGGTTGACACATCAGATTGATCAACCATCGTTCAAAATTTTCGCGCCAAACTTGGGATGTAAAATTAATCGAATGACAGATACCTGGAAAAATTGAGTGATTTATTGCCAAATAGTGGAGGAGCCACGTTTTACAATGGAGAATGCCGCCTGACAGAAAATTCTTGCGCGGATTGTCCATGGCATCAGATATGAGAACTGGAAATTGACCAGTAAAAACCGAACAGCGTTCGTTTGTGCAGAGACCCATCTGTTTAGCCACCCTTTCATAACAGCGGACCGTCAATCATAACAGCAAAATTGAAGCACTAAATCAAGGTATTTGTATCCTTGTGTGCAATCTTACACACTGCATACACCTCGTTCCTAAGGTAGGTTGTTTATAAACTTGTTCACCCAATCTACTTCAAAGAACTTGATGATCGCTCGTCAAATCAAATGGGGCTCTGCACGTATTGCTAATTCGTAATCCACCCTTACGTATACCTTGTACTGAATATTAAAACCTTGAATTTAATTTTCATCCACCTCATTTTCCGCTGGCTGTTTTCTGTGATGCCGTTGTTGCCATGTATTCTAAACGGTTATCTCTTGAGTTCAAGGACCTCAAAGTTTTGAGAGTCGCTTTTCGCTCAAACGCACCTACATATTAGTGAATGCTTTCAGTAAAGAAATGCGTAGGAAGAAGAATTAGTCTTTTTGTGAATACATGAAGGCTGTAACCGGCGGATCAGCTGGTCTACGGCAGACCGAATTAGCGCAGTTGCTTCACTTTGTTGTGTGCTGCACATATAAATGTACATATACGTACACATATGTACATAAATATATACATGTATATGTATATATAGGGCTAGACGAGAATGGTGGGTGGAGAGCACAAACAAACATGTCGTTCTATCGAGTTTATGTAATTATCCTTCTTGTTACTTCGACATGCGACGCATGTGTATTCAGCCACGGCAGTGAGTTCTTGCTTTAAATTTTCAAAGTTGTGGTTAATGGATTTGTTGTTATCCTAATCGAAATCTTTAATACAGTTTAGGTCCTGGACTCTGTAAAACATAAGATGCTATCACCTGTCCGATATAATGTGATCAAAAACACACAAGATCGCAAGTATAGTCGGTCGACCTTCCCATCGTACGCAACATGTCACCTCAGTTGTCGGGAGATGGTCAGCAATTGGATAAGGTACGGAACATTCACTGCCCAAAATTAATTGCGATCCAAATTGGACAACGTGAAAATCCCGCATCGCAAGTTGTGTGCTATATAAATGTACATATACGTACACATATGTACATAAATATATACATGTATATGTATATATAGGGCTAGACGAGAATGGTGGGTGGAGAGCACAAACAAACATGTCGTTCTATCGAGTTTATGTAATTATCCTTCTTGTTACTTCGACATGCGACGCATGTGTATTCAGCCACGGCAGTGAGTTCTTGCTTTAAATTTTCAAAGTTGTGGTTAATGGATTTGTTGTTATCCTAATCGAAATCTTTAATACAGTTTAGGTCCTGGACTCTGTAAAACATAAGATGCTATCACCTGTCCGATATAATGTGATCAAAAACACACAAGATCGCAAGTATAGTCGGTCGACCTTCCCATCGTACGCAACATGTCACCTCAGTTGTCGGGAGATGGTCAGCAATTGGATAAGGTACGGAACATTCACTGCCCAAAATTAATTGCGATCCAAATTGGACAACGTGAAAATCCCGCATCGCAAAGACGACAGCACTTGCTAATTTAGGTTTTTAAGGAGCATATCTTCTCTATAGTTGGAGCTCAGTTTGTTTGCAGATGAGCACATCTCTTGTGTTGGCCGGGGTGCTCAGTCCGTTGTTTGTGGTTGCCTTGATCCACTTCCTCAAATTACACTTACAAGTGTGGAGATTGTCACCGCGTTGTGAGTAAATAACACTATTGAATGAAGGCTGACATGGCTCCGGGCACATTCCCGAAGCAGAATCATGCACAGTTTTCTTCCACTGAGAGCGAAATGCCTCGTTTCTGTTGACAGTGTACACGTTAAGCAAAACATTTATAATATAAAACTATATGACAGAAATCTTACTCAGTTGGTGACCATAGGGGGAACCATTTGACGGCCTCATGGCAAATTCAAATACTTCCCTTGAGTGAAAAACACACTCAAGGAAAAAACTCCCCAAGCAACTTCCGGTCTGCATTTGTGCGATCAGATTAGGTCAGGCGAGCTAGCACGCGGCACATGTGGATTTAAGCCAAAAACATACGTTCTGATGTTGCCTAAGAGGACGTGTAAAACCTCGATCATTTCGAGGTTGAAATTTACAGCCAGAATGTATCCGTAATGATTATTCAGTGCTGGTAAACAACCACCTACCACTGCAACAGCAAACGTCTTTTGTATGAGAAGGAGAACTATGAGCTACTTTCCAGTTAAACTTTGTTTGAACGATGTGTGAACAGAAACAACACATTCCACGGCGTCAGGATCCATTGTGAAACATGACCCCGTTCGACTTCCCCAATCCCCCCACAAAGGTACAATTCACGAACGAATGAGGCAAGCACAATAAAGTTGATTCAGAAAGGCTTCCGTGATAAACGTCATCACAACGACCACAAGCATCGGACCGAGGTTGAGACGCAGTGTGTTTCCACACACTGGAACGCTTTTTGTTTGCAATGGTAATATTTCATTTCCGATATCTTGTGCTATGGACGGTCCACGCAAAACTCCGTAGGCCAGGCGTCATCTCCCGAAGAAAATGTGGTCCCTTTTATACGTTTCCACAAATCGCTCAACTTTCCAAGCATCTAACATTAGGTACAGTTTCCATCATCAGTTGAGCGCGAAAATTGTCAACGATGGTTGATCGAGGTTATTGATTAGCCACGAGCTACTTATTACCAAAGCATTTGTGAATTCAAATAGGAATCTGAGATATGGTTCACCACAATGCCTGTTTATCTCAAACAAGCAGGAATTCTTGTCAGACCACAACATTTTCTGTGAGGATATGCCCAACAACGCAGAGTCAATTTCGCATTTGTCGCAATTATTTTCTGAATCTAAAGAGCTAAGACGGTTTCCCATTAGGCCACTAGAGCCCGTCACACGTATTACTCACGTTTCGTGAGAATTTGTTACGTTGCGCGTAATATTTTCTTACTGTAATGTTTTTCCAGATGGTTGTGGGGATCGTATAGAAGACGGCTTTTGCTCGGTGTCTGGGACAACAACAAGATACCGATACGATAAGTCTACAGGGAAGTGCGTCCCCTATCAACAGAGATGTGATGCGAGCCGCAACTCTTTCCAGAATATGGCAAAGTGTCAGAGCAAATGTGAGAGCAAAGGGAACACGGAATGAGCACCGGAGCACACGCTTGGTTTCCACCGCCCCCACTTAACACACACTCGGAATTTTATGATAGTGTCATGCCAATAAATCCCTCGTCTGTTCCAACCCTTTTCATCACATTTCCCATAGTGTTTATTAGTGAACCATATCTCTCTTTGGATTGCGTTTCATTCGGTTTCCTCACATTTTCACCGCTAAAAGATCTCGGGACCACACGTGGTGCCAAATATTAAAATACATACTGGATTGAAAACCATTTCACATGTGCTCATGCTTAACGAGAATAGCGCATAATTGTGCGATCCACACATTAATTCTAATCGTTGAAAAAGTGGCACGTCCTATTGACTGTCGAATTAATGAAAATTTAATATAAATTTGCAGTCATTGAAGAAGCACGGGTCTGTCCGAAGAAATTCGACCACAATTGGCTGAGCTTCTTCACTGATTATAAGGAATGCGTTCACCGAAGGCATTGAGTTAGCCACTTCATTGATGCACGCTTTCCATAATTTTTTCCTATTTAGTTGTGACGTGCGATGTGCTTGTGATCATTGGTCACTCGAAACAGCCGATTTGTGATTATTGTAAATGCCCCTCCTTAGTAAATCCAGGTGATGAAACGGACTCTTTCGTTAGACGAAGAGCACTTCCGTTGCGAGGCTATCGATATTGAAAACCGCCTAGAAATCAGATGACATCTATTCTCTGAGTAGTGAAATCCCGTCAAATGTGACAAAGTTTACCACGAAATTATCAGACCCAATCCAGAAGCCGTCACATGCTTTTCCCATTTTTTGTGCCTTTCTCTCGTTACACATATTAGCTTTGAGGGTTAGATATTCTTGGCTGGTTTCCAATGATTGTTCTGCAAAGGTCTTTGCCGTGTATGCAAATACCGATTTGATTAAGGTAAAAGGTACTGTGTCCAATACACGCAAACCTGCCACGTAATCTACAATTCTTTTGACAACGTGGTGTAGAGATTGTTGACAAAGGAGTTTATTTCAAGTTGTAATCGATTATATTTTAGCAGTAGAAGCAACAACCTTTGAGAGAAAAATTGAAATAAGTTTGTGCTGAAATCTTTACCTAGGAATAGAATGGGGATAAAAGATTGAATCCACGGGTTGGTTGTTAAATTTCCAATATTCTTTTCACAGATTTATTCTTGCTAGTTGGAGAATTTCTTGTTGATTTTAGGGTCGTTCATTGCAAAATATTCGCTGTTCAATGCTTTCGACACAAAAAATTACTTCTTGAACGTACGCCGTTTGAACGCACTGTGCCAGCAAAGTCAATATCATACATGTAAAAGAGTTTGCCGCGATAAGTTGCGCCGTATGTGATGCTGCAAAGACTAGTTCAACAAAACACATGCAACATTTTATGTTATTTGAAAATACGGTGTTATTGATGAGTGTGTTGCTGTGCGATATTACAGATATATAGGAACTAAGCTGCTTGCCACACGGGTTGCGTAATTGTACGCGTGACCATTATGACAGATTTTGAAAAATAAGAAAATATTTGTGCAACGTGTCAGTCTTACGATTTTATCGAGCCGGAAGCATGTCCCCAGGGAACGGGAAGGCGTATTCTCCAACCTGGAATCGGGGCTTGTTTTCAAGCAAATCTTTGATGACTTGTGACAATTGCATAGGAAAGGCTTTATCTTTCAAAATGCGCAAGTGCTTCGTTAGTTGGAATGTGAGACCTATAATGGCGTCCAACTTATGCAGGAAATTTTCCTTCGTGATGATCCGTACCAGAAATTCCGGCATCGCGAACAGTTGTGAAAACATTTAGCCCCTCGTATTAAGGCCCTGATAGTGTTTGTTTGCTGCACTGGAAAATTAGGCTGCAAAGGTCTAATCCTCGATCGAGTTGATATCATCAGTGCATTATTAGGGAGCATGGTGGTGCGTGCCAATTTCTTGGTGGTTGTCACAACAACGGTAACGCAACTGCAATTTCGCACCATGAAAACGTTGGTGCAATTGCTTTGTAAACATTAGTACATCGTACTCATAAAGGACGAAATGCTGTTCCCATAATGTACAGTCTGCTCCAAAAAACGCTATTATACGGAGTTCAGTAAACTGCAGATCAAAGTAACCATTACTATACCAACACAATTTTGCGCTAAGTATTCAATAGGCTCAACAAATCAGCATACTTAAGGAAAGAAGTTTGCAAATGATTTTTCTCTTATGAGGCTCTGTATTCACAGTCTGACTTCCGTATGTATGTGTGACCAAATTTTGCAATGAATTTATTTGCACAATCAAGCTGATTGAAATACAATGCATGAATTGCCAGGTCATGCAAGCTAATAAAAAATAATTCGCCCAAACCACGGGGTGAATTTTTTACTGTTTCAGCTTATGAGAAATTACAACGAAAGTTTTCCGTCTAAGTAGGATCTTCAAGTTGCAGAACACTACTAAACGTATATGTATGATGTTCAGCCTATAATATGCCGTTCGATCTCTAAGTAAAGTAGAAGACTTCTTGACAAGGCGTGATCAGGATTGCGATCAATGCGCAATAGCTGACTAATTTCGTGTGCACGATCCGCAACACACTGTTCTTCCATCAGTTTATTCTTTTACGGTAAACTTCCTAATATCTGTGCAACTGGGTCAAGTTATTTACAATCAAATTCCGTTTAAAATTCAAATATATTACTATTGCAAATCGTTCCCAAAAACCTTGCTTACGTTGACATGGACAGCCCGAGTGTAAACTTTAAAATGATTATGTGGGCTCTGCACCCATTGTTAACAATTTATTTCCATTTATTCCCTTTTATTTCATTTATTTATTTATTTTTGTTCATTTGCTTTCTGCCGGCTTAGAATTTGTAATAATTTTATCTGGAAAGCAGACCTAGCCAAACTTTGATTGTGTTTCCACAACCTGCGAAATTTTTTTATTAACAGATGAGCTGAAACACAAGCACATTATTAGCCAAAGTGCACAGCATAGTTTGAATATCCTCATCACGGTTCGTATGCGTTTTTTTTTGAAATCCCTTTCCGGAATGGAGATTAAGCAGAATGAATGTCGTCAAGAGTGTTTGATATCTGCTGATAACCGTGCACACAGCTGCCAGATTACTGAGACAAACGATTCAGTTTGTCCAGAACTATCGTGGTTGTGCGCCGCTAATTGCTACTCAAGGGAATTAATTCAGGACCACTATGTTGACAGAGACACAATTGCACTACCCCTTATGCCTATAATGGGCATAGGTAGATAGCAAAGTACTGTTCAGATGATGTACCTCAAATTGTTTCGAGGAATATGAGTTCTCAACAGTATCCAAGCCAGGAAGCAATAAGCAAACTCAATTTTGAGTCATGCTTATGAAATAATACATTTTGGCTGGTATTTTCATACCGGGCGATTTAGTGTTAACGCTATGGTTGTTTTGATTGAATTGCGGACGTGCATGCATACCTACTTGTGTGTGATGTGATCATACATGCATATCTGTTTCACGGGTACTGACGGCGCTCAAAATCACATCATTTCGGGCTTTAGGTTTTCATCCGTAAATATGGCATACGGTACTTACGAAGCGCTTGACAGTCATCATGCAATCCTATCTTCGCAATTTAAATCCACCGGTGCATTAAGCCCACCTGGTTTGGAAAACGATATATTGGGAACCTGGAGAGGTTATTTCTGGGGGGGGGGCATTTTGCTATTACTTGAACGAATAGCCAGATGTCGACGTGCAAGTTGGAATGCGGTCGCCATACACCATTTTCCATTGATGTCGACGTGCAAGTTGGAATGCGGTCGCCATACACCATTTTCCATTGTGTTCGGTCCAAAAGAATAAAGCAATTATGTTCACCCTTGATTGTTCTGATACATTGTGGCTGAGGAAAGTCATAAAACTGACGCGCGCTCCGGCAAGTATATGACTGTCTTGTGCAATAGCTTCATCGGTAAAAAGAAAAAAAATGAATCAGAAAAGTAGTGATTTGTACACGAAAACAATAAAACGAAATTATCTCTGACTAATTTCGGAACCTACCGCGTGCATAATAAAACTCGTGCGACACGCCCAAATCTAGGGAGAATTTGTTTCATCTGAGATCATCTCAAGGTTTTTAAAATTGGTTGTTTTTTCGATTATTATCTACTGCTGGCATCAGTCATTTTTGTTTTAGATGGATGCACTAAAGACGAACACATAAAAAGCTTTTTCCCCAGGCGCATAAGCAATTACGCTTTTAGGACATAACATCAAACCTCCGGTTTCCTTCACTATAGGTGATGACCTGTTTGTTCCCTACATTTTCGCTCTATATAAAGGTGCCTAGGGAATGTTCAAAAACACCGCACCGATGAGTTGCAAAATATGAACTACAGTAAACTGACGATGTGATGCAAACCCTCAGATGTTACCCCTGCCAAACCATAAAAATGAGTGACGGAAGCTTCACTGATGCTTCGAAAATTAGTCCGGGAGGGTCGGTCACACAAGACCAAAAGTTATTCTGGAATGAACTCTGAAGGTTTAAATTCAAACGTTTCCATGTGACTTTCTTCAATTTCGGCCAACTTTTGCAGAGACGATGAATGTGTACAGAAGTTGCGCCAAACTGTAGTTTCAAGTTGCTGGTAACCTCCACCTCTAGGTTTGGATCATTTAATATTGGTGATCTCATATGTTGTTGGGCCTAGAAGCAAATGAAAACCTGGTAGCGGAGACTTGAGAAGATGCCCTGACAGACGTTTTCTTTAGTAAATTAACGCTTGGAAGTGCTGGAATATGGCGTTTCCTATAAAAGCGCTTTAATTCTGAGAGATCTCGTGTTCACGTTATTTACATTGTGACTAGAAATGTATATCATGTGGCGAAAACTACAGAGGTGGCCTGAAGTCTTGTGTTTGTACATCTAAAATTCCAGCTTCTGCGTGATCGTTTGTGATAAGTTTGTCTTGAAATTGTCCGCAACGAAACTATTGTGTATGGCTGTCAACCACTTGCATGTGCAATAGATATAAATCAGTAGTGGTCCAGGAAAATATTGGGCCGCATATTATGCGTTACTGATTGTGAAAGCACTGCTCCGCAAATCCTCTGCCTCGTTAAATCTACAAAATCGGTTCCGTCCGTCAGAAGCGTGTCCGGGTCAAGGCCTACATACATGTACATATATCACCTGGGTAAAATTGTCAACCAAGTAGTATGCGTTCACCTAATATATCCCATTGTCTGAGCCGTAAATCTGGCTAGATCCAAAGACCGGAAGGATAAACGGACGCTTATTTGTGGCGTTAAAACTAGTCTGAAATCATAAATTAGAAGACGCGTTAAAAAGGGGGATTGGGCGAATGAAGTCGGTCTAGAGGATACGGGCTTCACCAACCAACGATTGGCCAATAGATGGTACTTACACGTAAAACTCTGTAGCAGTGAAACGGGTACACAAGATGCTGGACGAATCAATGGATATTTTATGAAAAGTACTGGGCAAAATGGATTTCACTAAACTTGGTGTCCCGTAACCGAATCGTTTGGACTACTGTACTCAAACGTTTGCTAAAGCACCAAACTATGCTAACCTAAACAAGCGACTGACAGCCTACTGTTGAACGGAATACTTTACAGTGTAAAAGCCCGGGCAGGTTCCCTCACTCCAGACGCAAGGAAAATATTTTTCATATCTCCGTTAAAACTTACTACTAGATGCCGTAAATCAGACGAAAGAGGGATAGAATATTTGGAGAAAAATGTGGCACCATGCAGCATTTTCGCCGGCAAGCTGAACTAAAACATGTTTGTTGACAGGATCCTCGCATTTCTCTACCAACGTGAATGCACCTCAGTCTCCCAAGCGCATAAAAACTTTAAACGTTATTCCAAACATAGTGTGGTCAACAGCGTAAAACCAATTCAACATCGCAGTATGACCGCGTCCAGTAGACTCTGTGCGAGTCGTAATCAAAGGTATTTGCGAATATTTCTCTACAGGCGTACAGTTGATAGCTTATTGTAGTGGGCTGGCAAACGCTGCGAAGAAACAATCAAAACATAAATCACACTTGCAAGGCGCTGGTTTGGGTTCTTGTGGCTTTGCTGCTTTTTGAAATTTTTAACCGGCTTTGCACAACAAAAATTACGGAAAAGAGGAAACTTGGAACCCAGTGCATAAATTCGTGTTATTCACTTGTGGAATAATTGTGTGGGTTGATACGAGAAACCACAAGACGGTTGAAAATTGGTGGCTAGATTGTGCAGCTTATAAGAGTGAATTTCGCTTTAAATCCTATAAATGAATTAAGTCTATAGGGAGAAGAGCATCGCGCACTCAATGGTGCACTGGCCGCTGTCCAGTTGCTGTGTTTGTGACTAGGATCCGGGTAAATATTTATCTCACAATTAAAAACAGATGTTTGTGGTGAAGAAATCTGGATGTCCGTAAAGAAACTTTCACAGGAACTACTGAGTTCCTCAATGGAAACCGTTTACAGTAACTCAAACATTTAATATGGATTAATGTTGATAAAAAGATCGAGTTGAAAGTCAAATAATACCCGAAAAGAAGTTACGGTTGCTACCCAGATTCCTGGTTGCTTGGGCAGTATTCTCTTCGTATCTTGGGTGCATAAGCATCAGATGCATTTTTCCGAAGTTCCTCCCCAA
>NW_008751980.1:105665-164223 GCF_000715545.1 Opisthorchis viverrini | reverse complement strand
GGATTAGCAACCAAGATCCCGCGTTGTGCGGTGCCCAAAATTCCGAAAGTAAGCACGTCAATCTCGACTAAATGAACGGATTATCGAACCAAGAGTTTCCGTCAAATTTGTGTTCTATTGGTTGTTGCGGGTTGGAACAGCAAACTCTATTTAACGGAAATAACATTTTTCATTGCATTTTTGTGGAATAAATCTAAGTAATCAATGAAAACAGAGATGACGCGCCCGCATATTTTTCCATAAATATTTCAGAAACGAAACTATGTGTAGAAATAGAAATAGCAGCAGACATTTTGTTATGGAATTTTTAGTACATTTGGGTTCAGTGAATTCCATACGATTGTGGCGCCGCCGAATCCAAATTACTCAACTTCTTTCATCTAGCTTCTGATCTGTCCTAACACCGCAAGTGCAGCTATCAATACGGCGAGGCTACTGGTGGCATTAGCATTAAAACGAAGGGCAAAGGGCTTCATCGCACATACCACTTCCCCTTACGACATAAAAGGAGAAAATTACGGTAAGCGAGTATTTATGAAGTAGTTGAGTCAAGGTACCAAATGCACGGTTTTTCTAATTTATTGCGTGATGTCAGTGACGAAACTCAGGCAAATGTGAATGAAATTATCCGAGCAGACGCGGCCAATTTGGATGTCGCTTTCATTGATTCTGCACACCCTTGGACGTGCCCGATTTCAAGCCCAAATCACTTATGGGCTACTCACATTGGAAACGACCATATATGAAATAAATTCTATTCCAGATATGTACGGCTAGTTACCACACTAGATTTTGTTGCACTTGTGGACATTACGCGGTGTCTTAAGATGTGGTCACATTACGTCATATTTAGAAAAATCCATTTAAAGCATGATCACCCGAGGAAACGATTTCTATAGTTACCACAAAGAAAACGACCGACGAGAGTCAAAATCGATCTGCTAGTTGATAGCATGACACAATCATGAAAAGCAGTGTTTGCAGTCAACGAACACGCTGAAATTCAAGCGTTGGCTTTAATGCTGATTGCGTGTTACTTCGCTATATATTGTCAGCCTTGCTACGGCTTATATTTAGTTTTGCATTCAAGAGACGCCATTTTCCATGGCTTAGAAGTAATTTCTTGGTTTTGCTACTCTCGGGGTGCACCCAGACAGAAGACAAACCACATGTGCAGAGAGTGACGCATCCCCAAGTTCACCATCTGTACGACACGTCCGGAAAGTAGGTGAGTTGGCGGCACCCACGAAACACGTCTCCCACCTAACATGGCTTAGCAACAGACGACCAGCTTAGTGGGCCTGAAATTGTTCACGAGCAGATCACGACAATTTGCTGTACGGAGGGAACAGTTGAACGCGCATATTTGGCCTATTATTCATCCAATTTATATTTACGCACACGCTCTGTATGATTGTCTTGTCAACACTGACGTGTCCCTTTTCTCTGTCTTCTACCTATCGCGTAGACTAGCAGGCTCTGTGGAGGCGTAAACAAATTCTCGGCCACTGAACAATACAACGGCGGTTCACTATGCAAAACCTCTCATGCTTCAGCTTACCTTGATAATGAGGCAAGAATATTTCACGTTAGGGTTACGGGCTTAGGTAGGGATTGGGTAAAGTTTATGTTCGGTTTCTCTCATCAGCTCTGAGTAGTCCCTACGATTATGTAACAAAAAACTGATCGCGGTTTCTCGCATCTTTTGTATCTAACATGTTCAGGAGCTATGGAACCAAGGCAAGCTTCTGAATCCCGGTCCAATCCAGGGGACCTAACCTGTTCCAGATGTTGGCTGTAAGAGACACAAAACATGAGCTGGCATTTCATAAAATACGGAATCGCTGTGAATCAGAAGTCTACCTATGGAACATACAAAATCAAACATAACTTATTGACCACGCCTGGGAAAACGAAATTATGCTGTTGTTACACATAAGACGTTGCCGCAGAAACAGGCCATCAGCGTTGTCCTCGAGTGACGACAACGAGGAACGCACCAGCGACCCAATAGCCGTATCTGAGGTTTACAGAGAACACTACGCAGGGGTGTATTCAGCACCAGTTCCTCGCCGCATCCAGTATAAATGGTTACCGAATTTCACCTGGGAGCTACAGGACTATAAGTCTTGCTGGCGTCCTATGCAAGCTGATGAAGCGCATTCTGAAGCGAGCTATCCTACAATACCTTACTTCCAACAACTTGATATCTCCCGCTCTACACCGATTCTTCAAAAACCTGTCGTGCGATACAAACATGTTCGTGCTTATGAACAGATTAATCCTAGCCGAAGAGACGAGCGACTCATATCGGATGCCATATTTTTGGCTTCTTGAAAGCATTTGATCCGGTTAAACACGTCACGCTGCTCCACAAACTCAAGTCCTACTGGATTCAAACAAAAATCCCACACTGGATCATGGCATCGCTCTCAGGCAGATGATGCCAGGCGGAGTTGTGCCTGACCTAATCTTTTCCAGCGCTCGTCTTCTTTGGACTTCCCAGGGATCAGTTCTGGGACCACTGTTTCTTTTCTGATAGGAATAAGCGATCATTCTAATATTGGTTCATGTTCATGTCTACTTTTTGCCGATGACGCGAAATACTGGAGCTTCAATACTAGTGCCCTCCGATTGAATGTAGACGCTGCAAAACGGTGCTCGTTGGACCAGCACTTGTCTCTGAACGTTGAAGAGTTCGTAAATGTCACTTGGAGTAGACGCAGCGAACGCCTATATCACGCATGATGTAAAAGGACGAGGAGATTTAATGGTTATAGACGCCAAAATGATTAGGGTATCTGGATCTTTCCAGACGTGTCCAACTCAATGCACCATGAGAGATCGGCTCAAAACGCATTCGCTGTCCTACGGTTAATTCGGCGCACTTTCCGCCGAATTTCCCGCATGCAGTTCCAAGTAGTCTTAGGGGCTTACCTCAGACAGCTCTTCGGATAATTCAACCTCAACCAAGTAGTCTATTCCGGACGCCGATAAGGTGTCATCCTCATTGATCGTGGCCAGCGGGCCGCTAAGAGAATGAGCGCTGGCCTCTTTTCTGTGGACTACAAAACGCCTGGTTGTTTGCCTGTTCAACGAGCTTGGCGGTTGGATGGCGAACGTTTCATCATCAATCGAGGCGACATTGTCAGTGTCGGGTTGAGTACGTGAATTCCTTCTTTTCTGCCTGTGAATTTTTAGCTTCTTAGCAGTGAGTGGTAGTCACGGAAACGGTCCTCCCGTAGTCTGGTTGGTCGCCCGTGAATCTCACCTGGTCTCAATCTGCTATGTCCGTTGGTTTCGTTGGGCATATTGAATTCGGGAGTTCCTCATGTGGTTATTCTGTTGTGACTCGGCTTTGTGGTGTGAGCTTGTTCTCTTGATTGGTTGAGTAAGCGGCCCTCAGTTTGGTGATGAAACGTTTGCAATCAAACTCTGGAGCCCGGCGAACGGACCAACAATCAAGAAGCGCAACCGAGCTATCTAAAAATTCCACAGGTTTGCTGATGCTAAACGCCTCAGGTAGTGCTTGACCTTTTCTTATGGTTTATCAATTTGCAGCACAAGAAAAGCAGCAACGTGCGGACATGCTTACGGATTTTATGTTTGAAATTACCAAGCATTTCGCTCGATAGGCTGCAATGGGAACAAGGTGGGACACCGCCGCCTATTCAACATAGGACTACAAAAACATATCCTGACATCTAGCCTAAATCCATTACTGTGAAATCCAATCTCTGCATAAAACGACAGGTTCACGTGGAGCATGCGGTTGACGTAGCTCCGACGATGCGTTGAGTACCTGTTCAACGTGAACCCAATTTGGACAAATTTCAACACCGAAAGCTGAGTGATGTGTTAACCTGTTTATTTCATTTGTCGTCTTCTTCAAATAGCTCCATAACTTAAACGCTTAATTCTCAAAACCCCGGCAACTTGGCCAACGTGGCTAGTCATTTTAAGAATTTGTCAGTTGTATGATGCGGTGACCGGTTTGGATATAGACAACACATGTGCCTTTGTTATGCTTAATTAGCCGAAACTAGAGACTTGGACTAAAAATCTAAAGAAACGTCTTCTGGTTTATGCGCACCCTCACATCCGAGACCACAAAATATAAGTTTGGTGCCTCCTCAACGCGTATGGCTCAGGTAGCGCGAAAAGTAAATTGAATAAGTGTCTTCCAGAGAACTGCAGCTCACAAAATAGGTGATTTTGAAAGTGCACCCATACTAGTTCTTCATGTGGTTATTCTGTTGTGATTCGGCTTTGTGGTGTGAGCTTGTTCTCTTGATTGGTTGAGTAAGCGGCCTTCAGTTTGGTGATGAAACGTTTGCAATCAAACTCTCGAGCCTGGCGAATGGACCAACAATCAAGAAGCGCAACCGAGCTATCTAAAAATTCCACAGGTTTGCTGATGCTAAACGCCTCAGGCAGTGCTTGACCTTTTCTTATGGTTTATCAATTTGCAGCACAAGAAAAGCAGCAACGTGCGGACATGCTTACGGATTTTATGTTTGAAATTACCAAGCATTTCGCTCGATAGGCTGCAATGGGAACAAGGTGGGACACCGCCGCCTATTCAACATAGGACTACAAAAACATATCCTGACATCTAGCCTTAATCCATTACTGTGAAATCCAATCTCTGCATAAAACGACAGGTTCACGTGGAGCATGCGGTTGACGTAGCTCCGACGATGCGTTGAGTACCTGTTCAACGTGAACCCAATTTGGACAAATTTCAACACCGAAAGCTGAGTGATGTGTTAACCTGTTTATTTCATTTGTCGTCTTCTTCAAATAGCTCCATAACTTAAACGCTTAATTCTCAAAACCCCGGCAACTTGGCCAACGTGGCTAGTCATTTTAAGAATTTGTCAGTTGTATGATGCGGTGACCGGTTTGGATATAGACAACACATGTGCCTTTGTTATGTTTAATTAGCCGAAACTAGAGACTTGGACTAAAAATCTAAAGAAACGTCTTCTGGTTTATGCGCACCCTCACATCCGAGACCACAAAATATAAGTTTGGTGCCTCCTCAACGCGTATGGCTCAGGTAGCGCGAAAAGTAAATTGAATAAGTGTCTTCCAGAGAACTGCAGCTCACAAAATAGGTGATTTTGAAAGTGCACCCATACTTAGTGTGCACACTGATAGGGTCATTCCAGTCAGGATATGGCTTGGCGCCAAATAATTACAGCACATTTTGTTGGGTGTTTGTAGCCAACCTTGGATGAGCGGAGATGGAAGTGTGAACCGAATCGAATCGTAAGGTAAATAAGCATGGATCCAGTGCAATCGGTCACCGGATAATCACCTGAATATAGGTTTTGAAAAGAATTTGTAATATGACTTTGTAATAAGACTTTTGTAATATGTCACGTTCTGATGAACTGGGGGGTAATTCAGCTAACATTTCTAGCTGTTTCTGTGAAGCCTAATCTCGCAGGCTTAATGAAGCTCGATTACTTGTAATTGCAGGATTGAGGGAGCTAGTAAGCTTTAACAAGGATAGATAAACTATTAATGCACCGTCAAAGTGATTGGTGCAGTCATTGGAAAATCCGGCTAGCTCTTGCTGTAAAAGGAATAGCCCCAGCATTCAGCCCACTGGTAAACATTAAATAGCTTGTTCAGAAAAATACACTCCCTTATTGACTGGCTGATATAAAAGTTCAGCGATCAAGTTCAGAATTGCAGCAGCATCTCAGGATTTGTAATTGTGAAGAGCATACGACTGCGTGCAGCACAATTAACTAGTTCATTCAAAGTGATTACTATTCTGGAAGGATCCAACACAAGCAAATTTGTATGATTGTGTTCAACGAACAATAGCGATTTCACTAGTAATGTTGCATCTCTTATTGGGTGTGGAATTTTCACGCAACACTCCAAATGTACAGCTGAAAGAGTAACCGAGGGGTTCACGCGGTGAACGCTTTTTACCAATAGGCGTGTACTCGTTTCCGTGTGCGGAATAACTCGTACATTTGACTCGTTCTCATTAGATAAACTTTCGCCTTGTTGCGGTGTGAATTACAGTGCGGACTCGATTGTCTGAAATTATGAAACAGCGCATGACTGCGCGTACCCGAAAAAGCACGTGCGTCATTCCGATGTGAAATTTATGAAGCAAAATCAACACGCAATCTTGCAGCTTCGTCTGAGGAGCATGTACATTCAAGTTGAGTTTTCAGTGCACAATATCGCCACGTTAAACAACGTGTCAACTCGATTACTCACTGAAATTTCCAGAGATTGATGGCAAACGAGAACTAAATAACACAGGCCGCTATTAATCCACCAAATACATGAAATGCGTATGCATTTGATGGACCACACAGGGTCCATAGTCTATAGTCACCTATCGGATGATTTCCAAGGGACTCATGTGGACAGTTAGTTCAAATTTGCAAGATATGGGACATCTACAGGTCAAACAGCTCCGGATAATGACTGCCTTGGAGATATACATTGCTAGCCTTTCGCGTATGAATTGGGTATGCTGTCATCAACATATATTGAATCCACGAATAGGGACATTTACAGGCTAGGTTGACGTATGATGGATAATCAACAATATTTTCACACCCCAAATACTAGTTGCTGTGCACTGTGGAGCTATCTCGTATGCGACAGTTTTTCGAAAATAAGATATGACATGAACTGTGTTTGGGGTGTGTGTGAGTTTGGGGAGCATCAAAGTATCATGATAAAATGATTGCCTGTCCTCCACACCGTGGATTAGTCAATTACCTCAGAACAATGCACAGATATTCGCTGTTGGCAGCTAACAGACTTTCGGGCCAACCGGTGCTAGGTTTCGGTTTGGGACTTCTGTTTATTTTCGCGTGGAAGAGTAGGCATTAGAATCAATGGGAATCTGTTTGCGTAATCGAAACCTACTCCATGCAGTCTGCCTCACGTGATCATTTATCCTGAGTGTTGTTTTTCCATCTGTGTGGATTAGCCAGCTCCACGGCATCTTTGTGATGGACAGGGTGTCCGTGTTCTTTTATCAGTTTGTGCTTCGCGCTGGCTCAGCTTGTGATTCTACGAATATTGACAAATACAAATCATCCTGAATTCACCTGGCTTATTTTAGACCGCTCTCCATAGGCTCGCCTGTTCCACAAGCAAGTGTTACGTTTGAAGGTTTGGGCCGTACCGGCTATCATCCGCTACGGAGTGGATCAATGTAATGGGCTACAATTGCTGGCATATATTCTACATGTTGTTCCCAGCACATGAAATGATAGTGCTAAGACATCAGCGAGTGCCGTGCCCACTTCCCGTTCCCTTCGTGATTCGTTTGTCCTATTCCATGCTCAATGATTCCAGTGACCAGGTCTTCGACAACTTTTCTTGGCTTTTGGTGCCTCGTTCGTCGTCTTTTATGCTCAGCAATCTTGGTCATCACCTCCCTCAGAGTTTGTCCTATGTGCACCTCCGTGCAATCTATGAATTTAATTTCATGCCCATCATCCCTAGTCTCTTAGCCCGGGATGTATAAATCACCTGCTTTCACATCTGAAAGCTCATCAAATGTTGGCCATGTTCACAAGCCGTTGAAAAAATCTGATGTGTATGCTTTATAGGAAAGGACTGTTGCACAAAAATAATCCTATCTATCGTAGAGAGAGTATTCTTCTGAAATGCCACATGATCAAACACACCGGGTAACCTTTTTCACCAAGTCGTCTGGCAATCTCTAATTTCAACGGTCTGCGTTAGACCGCCACAGCGCACCGCAGGTCAATTCAAAATAGCCTTATATCGAGGACGTTTGATCACACGGAGTTTGAGTGCATTCATGAATAGTTCAGAAAAGCGCATTTGTTTTTTTGTTTTATTTTGGATAGTGGTTTTTTAATTGCAAACATATTATGTCACATAGTTCAGGAAAATTGGTGTGTGCCAGGTGATTCCTACCCCTACCAGGTGTTCTCTGCGACAAGTCAACTACGCTCTAGTAAATGATGAATGGTTTCTCTAATAACGTGGTCGCTTACAGGGCCTCAAATCGTGAGCAGTAGTTCTCCTTTTCTAGTTTCTTATATCATATCGGATGAAAATCCGCAAATCCCGCTTACTACCGATGTAAGTGGCTTTCTGATAATCAGAAGCAGAATCCGCCCCAGAGCCTCGAATCATGATAACTAGCTGCTCCCAATTGCGTATTTGTTTAACGTTGGATTGCCAGTCTTGACTACTCCTCTTTCCGTAGATTTACCCTCTACCATTTGGAAGGCGGTGGGTGAGTTTGATGTCTGAAGATGTGGTAGTGTTGATTGCGATATCAACGTACATCGAAATATGGTACTTCACAATCGGGGATGTGAGGATGTTTTTGTTGCCCTACGTTGAATACGCGGCGGTGTCCCGGTTTGTTCCCATTGCAGCCAATCGAGCGCACTGCTTGGTATTTTCAAACATAAGATCCGTAAGCATGTCCGGTTATTTCAAACGATCACGTTGCTGCTTTTTCCTGTGCTGCAAATTGAATATTCGTTGAGAGGGCAATCCCTCGAAGGAAGGGGGTTATTTTGACCAGATCTTTGTGACGCAGTAGGCGCAGTGTCTACCGTCAGTCAGCAGTCCATCAAACAGTGCCACTAACTCGTTACTCATACTACAGCAACGAGCCTCGAATTCTCTAGGGAGTAGCTTACACAACACTAACCCCAAAACCATATCGGATGAATATCCGTGAATCTCATTTACTAATAGCATAAGTAGCTTCCGTGAAGAAAGGAGGAGAATCCCGGCGATCATGTTGTGGGAGAATGGAGTTTTCCGATTAAGCCCGACACAGTGTCAGTTTCAGATCCGTCAAGTTTGGACAAGTTCACTCGAGTAGCTAGAGGTTCACCTAAAACACAAGCAGATACCCACGTGAGCCAGCAAGATATCGACAGCTCCAGTGGTATTTTAAAATTAAGCCACACATCAGTGTGCTACCTCTTCTTGATTGCACAATGAATATAGTGACAATAGTTGCGTTGAAGCACTAGTTCTAGTGATGTGACAATTGTGTTGGTAACTGAAAATGTGACCACTCAGGACTAAAATGGCTTGACGTGTAGGGTGGCAAGTAATCGTCTAAGATCTGCAGGTGCACTGGGTTGACTGAAAAAGAATGGAGACTCAAGGACCGACATAACTACCAACAGAAAAATGGAGGTAGACGCGTTTTCCTAAAGCTGCAATTGCGAGGCACGCCAATCATGACTGCTGGCGTCCGAATTGCTGCAGTTTGTGGTCTAGCTGGCGTCAAACACACGGATCGATACACCGGAGGTTTTTGCCCAAGTTTCCCGTGACGGTTTGCTCTTGTGGTTTGAGTGCTGTGGTCCACTTCAAAGGCGGAAGTAATAAAAATTGTAGCAATCCACCTTATGTTGTCAGCGTGATGCTGTACGCTTGCGAGCGCAAGGATCCACATAAATGTGTGTCTCATAGTCCTTTGCACAGGATTCTAGAGGGAGTGTGGACAACTGTCGGAGGGAGGTCATTCCACACAGCTACTACCTAAAATGAGAAAACCTGCCTGATCAATGAGTGCACCCCGTGCGTGAAAATATTCTTACTAATTCCTCACCGTTTGTTTTTGGCTCAACAATGAAGAAACTGTTGGCCACATTTTGTTCACATTTGAGCAAATGTAAGAAAAAGATTTCATCGGAGGGAAAGATAATCCACAAGAAAAGGTCAAGCACTACCTGAGGCGTGTTGGAGCAGCAACGTTGTGGAATTTAGATAGCTCGGTTGCGCTTCTTGATTGTTGGTCCGTTCGCCGGGCTCCAGAGTTCAAACGTTTCTCACCAAATTGAAGGCCCCCTACTCAACCAATCAAGAGAACAAGCTCACACCACAAAGCCGAGTCACAACAGAATAACCACATGAGGAACTCCCGAATTCAATATGCCCAACGAAACCAACGGACATAGCAGATTGAGACCAGGTGAGATTCACGGGCGACCAACCAGACTACGGGAGGACCGTTTCCGTGACTACCACTCACTGCTAAGAAGCTAAAAATTCACAGGCAGAAAAGAAGGAATTCACGTTCTCAACCCAACACTGAAACTTTCGCCTCGATTGGTGGTGAAACGTTTCCCATCCAACTGCCAAGCTCGTTGAACAGGCAAACAACCAGGCGTTTTGTAGTCCACAGAAAAGAGGCCAGCGCCCACTGTCTTAGTGGCCTGCTGGCCACGATCAATGAGAATGACTCCTATTCGGCGTCCGGAATAGACTACTTGGTTGAATCATCCAAAGAGCTGTCTGAGGTAAGCCCGATAGACTATTTGGAACTGCATGCTGGTAATACGGCGGAAAATGCTCCGAATTAACAGTAGAACAGCGAATGCTGGACACGTCTGAAAAGAGCCATATACACTAATCATTTTGGCGTCTATCCACATTAAATCTCCTGGTCCTTTTACATCATGCGTGACAGAAGCGTTCGCCGCGTCCACTTCAAGTGACATTTACGCACTTTTCAACGTTCAGAGACAAGTGCTGGTCCAACGATCACTGCTTTGCAGGGTTTATATTCAATTGGAGGGCACTAGTACTGGAGCCCCGGGATTTCACGTCATCGGCAAAATGTAGACATGGGCGTGAAAGAATATTTGAATGGTCGCTTTTTTGGTATCAGAAAAAAACAGTGCTCCCAGAAATGAGCCCTGAGCAGTCCAAAGAAAACGAGCGCTGGAAATATTAGGTCAAGCCCAACTCCGCCTGGCATCATCTGCCTGAGAGCGACGCCATGATCCAGTGTGTTTTTTGTTTGAATCCCGTAGGACTTGATTTTGTGGAGCAGCGTGATGTGTGGAACCGGATCAAATGCTTTTAAGAAGCCAAAATATGTGGCATCTGATATGAATCCCTCGTCTCTTTGGTTAGGATCAAGCTGTTCATAATTACAAACATGTTTGTATCGCAGTAAACGTTTTGGAAAAATCCGTGTAGAGCGGCAGATATCAAGTTTTTGGAATGCGCTTCTTCAACTTGCATACGACGCCAGCGAGCCTTATAGGCCTGTAGCTCCCAGGAGAATTCGGTCACAATTTTGCACATTGGCGTGGCAAACGCTTCCCTACAAGAAGACAGAAGGCCATCTTTGTCAAGTGACTGACGAAATACCAGGTAGAAATGGTTTGTCAGTGCAGACACCATTTTTATCAAGGTCGCTGGATGCTCTCAATCCGGCCACAACGCGCAGGATGGGTTGGTCTATTGCAAGAGTGGACAAATGTCCACGACCTTGAAGACCAATTCGGTTATAGGGCGTTCGTAGTTACGCCTTTACAAGACTGGATGAGGCGAGGAACTCGTGCTAACTACATCCCTGCGTAATGTTCTCTGTAAACCTCAGATACGACCTTTGGGTCACTGGTACGTTCCCCGTTGTTGTCCCTCGAGGACAACGCTGATGGTCTCTTTCTGCGGCAACGTCTTATGTGTAGCAACAGCATATTTTCGGTTTTTCATTCGCGTTCCAGAAGTTAGGTTTGTTTTTGTATGTTCCATAGGTAGAGTTCTGATTTACAGCGATTCCCTATTTTAAGAAACGCCAGCTCATCTTTTGTTTCTCCTACAGCCAACATCTGGAACATGTTAAGTCTGCTAGATTGGACCAGTGTTGGTTCCATAGCTCCTGAACACGTTAGATACAAAACATGCGAGAAACCGCGATCATTTTGTTGTTACATAACAGTAGGGTCTACTCAGACCTGATGAGAGGAGCCAAACATAAACCTTACCCATTCCCTACCTAACCCCCTAACCCTAACGTGAAATATTCTTGCCTCATTATCAAGGTAAGCTGAAGCATGAGGCATATTTTGCATGGTGGGTAGCTGTTGTTCGGTGGCCGAGTTATTGTTTATGCCTCCACAGAACCTGCTAGCCTACGCGATAGGTAGAAGACAGAGAAAAGGGACACGTCAGTGTTGACAAGACAATCATACAGAGCGTGTGCGTAAATATAAATTGGATGAATAATAGGCCAAATATGCGCGTTCAACTGTTCCCTCCGTACAGCAAATTGTCGTGATCTGCTCGTGAACAATTTCAGGCCCACTAAGCTGGTCGTCTGTTGCTAAGCCATGTTAGGTGGGAGACGTGTTTCGTGGGTGCCGCCAACTCACCTACTTTCCGGACGTGTCGTACAGATGGTGAACTTGGGGATGCGTCACTCTCTGCACATGTGGTTTGTCTTCTGTCTGGGTGCACCCCGAGAGTAGCAAAACCAAGAAATTACTTCTAAGCCATGGAAAATGGCGTCTCTTGAATGCAAAACTAAATATAAGCCGTAGCAAGGCTGACAATATATAGCGAAGTAACACGCAATCAGCATTAAAGCCAACGCTTGAATTTCAGCGTGTTCGTTGACTGCAAACACTGCTTTTCATGATTGTGTCATGCTATCAACTAGCAGATCGATTTTGACTCTCGTCGGTCGTTTTCTTTGTGGTAACTATAGAAATCGTTTCCTCGGGTGATCATGCTTTAAATGGATTTTTCTAAATATGACGTAATGTGACCACATCTTAAGACACCGCGTAATGTCCACAAGTGCAACAAAATCTAGTGTGGTAACTAGCCGTACATATCTGGAATAGAATTTATTTCATATATGGTCGTTTCCAATGTGAGTAGCCCATAAGTGATTTGGGCTTGAAATCGGGCACGTCCAAGGGTGTGCAGATTCAATGAAAGCGACATCCAAATTGGCCGCGTCTGCTCGGATAATTTCATTCACATTTGCCTGAGTTTCGTCACTGACATCACGCAATAAATTAGAAAAACCGTGCATTTGGTACCTTGACTCAACTACTTCATAAATACTCGCTTACCGTAATTTTCTCCTTTTATGTCGTAAGGGGAAGTGGTATGTGCGATGAAGCCCTTTGCCCTTCGTTTTAATGCTAATGCCACCAGTAGCCTCGCCGTATTGATAGCTGCACTTGCGGTGTTAGGACAGATCAGAAGCTAGATGAAAGAAGTTGAGTAATTTGGATTCGGCGGCGCCACAACCGTATGGAATTCACTGAACCCAAAGGTACTAAAAATTCCATAACAAAATGTCTGCTGCTATTTCTATTTCTACACATAGTTTCGTTTCTGAAATATTTATGGAAAAATATGCGGGCGCGGCATCTTTGTTTTCATTGATTACTTAGATTTATTCCACAAAAATGCAATGAAAAATGTTATTTCCGTTAAATAGAGTTTGCTGTTCCAACCCGCAACAACCAATAGAACACAAATTTGACGGAAACTCTTGGTTCGATAATCCGTTCATTTAGTCGAGGTTGACGGTTTTACTTTCTGAATTTGTGGACACCGAACAACGCGGGATCTTGTTTGCTAATCCCTACATGCGAATTTGGTCTGAACTGTCAAAGGGACGTCTCATATTTTTTGCGTGCTGAGTCACGTATTAGGCTACGATGGGCGGTTAAATATTCCTTTCTCGTTTTATCGCTCTACACGCTGTAATGGCCAGATATTAGCTGAACTAGTGATGCTACCTGAGATGACTGCGGTCACATGCCAATGTGGGGTTTTGGGGAGGAACTTCGGAAAAATGCATCTGATGCTTATGCACCCAAGATACGAAGAGAATACTGCCCAAGCAACCAGGAATCTGGGTAGCAACTGTAACTTCTGTTCAGGTATTATTTGACCTGCAACTCGAACTATTTATCAACATTAACATATATTAAAAAGCAACCAGGAATCTGGGTAGCAACTGTAACCTCTGTTCAGGTATTATTTGACCTGCAACTCGAACTATTTATCAACATTAACATATATTAAAATTTTGAGTTACTGGAAGCGGTGTCCATTGAGGAACTTAGTAATTACTGACGAGGTTAATTTAAGAACATCCAAATTTCTTCACCGCAAACATCTGTTTGTAAATTGAGAGATAAAGATTTTCCC
The DNA here is from genome assembly GCF_000715545.1 of Opisthorchis viverrini. Lineage (NCBI taxonomy): Eukaryota > Metazoa > Platyhelminthes > Trematoda > Opisthorchiida > Opisthorchiidae > Opisthorchis > Opisthorchis viverrini. The sequence goes on along the minus strand of NW_008751980.1, from coordinate 150,258 downwards.
GCAACACGTTCACCAACACAGCAACTGGCCATCGGCCAGTGCACAATTGATTGCGCCATGCTCTTCTCCCTAAAGACTTAATCATATATAGGATTTAAAGTGGAAGACATTCTTATAAGCTGCACAATCTAGCCACCAATTTTCAACCGTCTTGTGGTTTTTCGTATCAATCCACACATTTATTCCACAAGTTAATCACACAAATTTAAGAACTGGGTTCGAATTTTCCTCCTTTCCGTAATTTGATGTGCAAAGCCCGTTAAAAATTTCAAAAAGCAGCAAAGCCGCCAGAACCCAAACCAGCGCCTTTTAAAGGTGATATATCTTTTGATTGTTTCTTCGCAGCGTTTGCCAGCCCAGTACAATAAGCTATCAACTGTACGCCTGTAGACAAATCTTCGCAAATACCTTTGATTACGATTCGCACAGAGTCTACTGAAGGCGGACATACTGCGATGTTGAACTGGTTTTACGCTATTGACCACACTATGTTTAGAATAACGTTATGTTGTTGGGAGACTAGGAAACTGAGGTGCACTCACGTTGGTAGAGAAATGCGAGGATCCTGTCAACAAACACGTATTAGTTCAGCTTACCGGCAAAAATGCTGCATGCTGCCACATTTTTCTCCAAATATTCTATCCCTCTTTCGTCTGATTTACGGCATCTAGTAGTGAGTTTTAACGGAGATATGAAAAATATTTTCCTTGCGTCTGGAGTGAGGGAACCTGCCGGGGCTTAAATCACTTTTGCTGCACCAATTCAGTCAACACTTATATTGGTATAGCCATTCAAACTAAAAATTCCATAGCAAAAAGTTCTGCTGCTATTTCGTATTTCTACACATAGTTTCGTTTCTGAAATATTTATGGAAAAAATATGCGGGTGCGGCAACTCTGTTTTCATTGAATACTTAGATTCATTCCCCAAAATACAATAAACCATTTTATTCGTGACGAAAATCCAACTTAATAGCCCTTTTGGTCTGATCTGCAATTCTTTGTGTTGCGATAGCCGCCAAACTCTGGCAATCTTCTGAAAATCGTAGTGAAATCACAACTATCTACACAGTACTCACCAGCTTTAACTGCACTTCCGTGGAAACTGCTTCCCAATACGTATACTTTTTGATGAAAAGGAGGATTTGTTTGGATTTTTGATCCATATTCTGACTGTTATTTTCTAAAATGCGCCACGATGCTCCTGTTTAAGTTTGTTACCATATACGTGTATAAGATAAACGAAACTGACACCGGATACACTACTGCCCCAGATTATGAGTCCATGACACACGAGAGTTGGTCACGAAGTGAAGTGATTTTCTATGATGTTGTGGAAAATGTACCTGGAATCTACCAGTGCTTGAATGATGGAGCTACATATTTTTGTATCCTTCCATCTATTGTTTCATGCTGCATTTGAAAAGTTTACTCTTTGGCATTATCTGTATATGGGTGCATTGAATGTTGATCTCACATAGGTAAAAAAATTTGTTGGTGGCTCGTTTATAAATGGATGAACTTTGCTTGGCATCTTTTGACGTTAGTTAGAGAAAAGAACAATACGGCGCGGTAAAAAGTCATTATGAAACCTCATTGCAAAATATGGGTAAAAGCAACAAGCAGATCCCAAGGGAGTAACGTTACCACAGAAGCTAATGGAGTAGGAATTTGCAGTAACATGCTGCTTCAGAGATGCATATTTTGGTAACGAAATTTCACACTGTGCCTAGCGAACGAGCTCTAATTTAGGCATTTTAACGCCAGGTTACGAAATATCCAGTACGCGGGTCTGCTAAATGCATTACAAAAACGGACTATTTTATAAATATTATGAAATTATTTAACTATCCTATTTATCAGTTCATCGCTTATACCTGTGGCAGTACACCCGGCGTCAGCATAATCACTTGTTTCGGTGCCACGGACAACCAGTTGGATTGAATTCATAGCCCGGAAAGTTGCCGAACTACATTGCCACAAACCAGTATAACAGAAGATTATATTTGAGGCACCAAAATGAAAAATACACATATGCTTATTTGAGAATTCGATCACCGGTAGAACAAGGCTAATTACATTCACAGATAACGTTAAGATAGCAGGCGTCCCCTTTTTGAAATAACAACGGGACAGTTATTTTGCGGAATAACAAAACTGTTCTCAGCTAAGGGTTGTTGACGAAAGTTCGCATGTGTGCTCAATTGGATAAGAAAGGTTTTTACGCTTTTGCGATTTCACAACAATGTTTTTGAAAATTTCGTAAGAAGAAATCATCTACTCCAATAACCTTGAATAAATTAATTCAGAGGGATGAATCTTTCGGGACCTCCGGTATACCAATTATAGCACTCTGTATTAAAACCTTCACACAGGTAACTGAGTCTTTGTACGCAATGTAGAGGAAATGGATCTCTGCATTCTTATGCAATCAAGTATTATAGGGTTATTTGGGGCTGATGTATCAGTGTTATGCAGTTACCACAATATATATGCCAGATTTCTTTAAATTCTTTGTTCAGAATGGCAAAGGCTTAACGTTTACTACGTGGGGCTCACGCGCTTTTCGGACTGGGTCTCATTTATGCACTTCCAATAAACTAACTATATGCTCGAAAAACACGTAATCCCTACAACCGTGAGGGAAAAATGGTTGTTTCACTAATTTGTAGATATATTAGATAAGATTAACTTTCTGTGCGCATTTATTCTTGTTGTGTTCACACACATGCCTGTGAGTTTTTGCACCGACAATCACCTGATTAAAGGACGAAGATTATTTAAAGATCAATCCTAACAAGCTGAGTGTTACTTTTATTTGATTTGTAGATTTTCACTTATGTTTGTGATCTTAACTCTACTACTGCTCTCTTTGGAATGCGATATCCTCATCCGTTGCTGGTGGTGAGCAGCTGAGTAATCGAAACCTGGTGCGGATGTTTCCGTTTACGAAATAGCCCAGTAGTTAACCTTAAAATATTGTCCACCGAAAATATTTCAGAATGTGGCTCAGCTGGCTTGCTTTACAGGCAAATTTGGTACCAAAAAACGAGTTTACGAGATTGCTTTCTTCAAACGCATCATCACCGCAACGGTGGATGGTCAGAATTAGAAAACTATGCGTCGCTTCATGCGAGTTTGTGCTAGCACCCAGGAATAGTAAGCATGAATCGGTAGCACGGAGCTGAAAAATACCCCTCGTTATCTCCACGCCGAGGTTGGTTCTTTAGAGTAACGCTCTGCCAAACAATTACAGGAATCCAAACCAGGTCATTCAAGCGGGACGACGAAACAAAAAAAAACTTATCGAGGCGTTCCCGGAAGCACCTAATTTTAAATGCTGTAGGGCTTCTTGTGCGCGCTTATATGTTTTCCTAATTATGTGAAATCGCGAGCACACCTGATATCTGATTACAGAACACTGGTAACAATGCTCCACCGATGACCGGTATTACGTTTTTTATCTCTTTGTAGGTGTCAAAAAGTTTGTGGAACGGAATGTGATCGAGTATGATAAACCCTATTCGGCGATCCGCCTGAATCAATTTTTCGTATATTCACAGAGCATACTGCGATAGCGAGACGGGAATGGTTACTTTCACTGTTTGGTTATATATATATATATATATATATATATATATATATATATATATATATATATATATATATATATATATATATATATATATATATATATATATATATATATATATATATAGCCTTTGTTCACTGACAGCTGTACATTCCGTACGCCTCTAGATAATAATTCTCGTCAAGGGTGATAATTTATATACTTTGGGCAAAATAAATGCCGGTGGATGACACTGAAGGTAAGCACATTTTTAAGACTTGACGCTTGCAAATAATCAAGACCTGCTTTTGACCGGTTAGTTATGGGTGGATATTGCAATCACCCCCACTCAATGGGTGAGACGGACGAAAACACATTGGGGCTATCGGTTAAGCCAGTCTGCGGCCGCTGAAGAACACCCAGCAAACTTATTGCTACCACGCCCCACTGAGGACGGCGGTTCGAGGCATGACGTCCAAATTTGAATATCAGAGCTGCCTGTAGGCCAGATTTGTTGGTGTCATCCACGGATGCCATGACTCAAAAATAGAAGCGACCCAGCATTCCGCAGGTGACACATACAAAAAATCTCCACCACACTGAAGCTCTCTCCTTGAGTAGTAAAGAAACGTTTGCAAATCAATCGCCAAGCTCGGCGAACGGATCAGCAGCCACCTGATCAATTACCAACTTTCTGTTCTGTATGTTCACCCTGCAAACATCTTCAGTGCGGAATCCCGTTACGTACACCTGCAGATATTTATTTTCAGTTGGACAGCCCTAGTTGGGCGAGGGTTCTCCATATCAGGTTGATATTGAGTACACTATACATTAACTAGCATGAAATAATTAAATGCATATCAGAGGTTAGGTAAGGTCGCACACGGGAAAATCAAGCCGAGGCTTCCATCTACTGATCAGACATCCTGACTTTTTAATCTGTCAATGCGTATCGCAATTCATTATTAGATATGACCCCAGGGCTTTAATAAGCCATCTGTTGTTCCTGTTACAACAGAAGTCGTGATTTTACCGGTGTTTCGTATGAAGCAAATGAAACACTGCTGGTCATTGTTACCATATACCGCTAAAAAATTCAGTTTCATGAAAATATATGCCTACAAAATATTTTCTCCAGGTATGTCGTATTGGCAGACAACGTGCGAAATTTCACCCGTATTTATTCATTCCTTCGTAGGAATGCCCTACGTTTCTCTTATACTTATATATGATTCAAATTATACTCGGATGCGAACGGTAACGGAACACATTCGAACGTTTGTACTCAAACCTCCACGTCAATTTCTTATTATTGATTTTGACAAAAATAGCCAGGAAATCCTGTCACAGCCATCTACGACATACACCCGCCAACGCAGACCCAAACTACCGGCAAAGTGCCAACTTTCATTTGCATATTTCTGTGATGCATATAAGATTAAATGAAGTGTAAATATCCTCGGCACTTTTATAAATATGAACGTTTTCGGAGCTCGTTTTTGCAACCTCTGGGCGGTAACTTTTGTTCAGCTGAAACCTTTGTCTGAGGAAATATTTTGAGAAATAATATAATTCCAAGGTGTCCCGACCACGGGACACGTAAAATAGGTAGTTGGTAGCACTTTCACCTTCCATGGCCCTTATGCGTTCGATATTCAAACATGTTTTTCAACATGTTTGAATATGTTTTTTCAGCCCAGTTTTTTCTGGTTGTGTCCTACATTAGAACGGTAGATGGAATCTGGTGAGATAGCGCACGCTCCGTAAAAGGAACAAGGGTCGATTGGCTTTGCAAACCGGTGCCTTCATAATAAGCATTGAATGAATAGTGCCTTCCCATTATAACCGTCTTTCTTCAGATCACAATTTCCCAGCCGAAACAATTAGAGGTACGTCGGATACGATCACGCTATTTACCCTGCCACATAAATGGTCAGCGTTATTTCATTACACAGACCCGATTTTCGTACCGAAAGATGCAGATAGGCTTTGAATTTCTTGTTCTCCATTAGTTTCCGTATACCTAACTGTAGTGGCTCCCAAATATATTCATTACTGCGGTATATTTGTGACTTATACTACAATGTATTTCCTGTTAAATTAATGGGTGCATGGCTGGTGTACATCTGCAAATTACCGGTCGTAACTACCAGGATGCTTCTGAGTGTCAAGCACGTAGAAAGACTCTAAGCATCGTAGTATAATCCGGCTGTATTCAAAGGCAACGTGTGTCTTTACGGCGGCCAATAAGATATTCCATGCACAGTGCGAGCTTTGGATTTTTATTCTTTATTTATCTGGCCTGTGCTGACCATCCGACTGGGATGTAAAGAAAGGTAAACTTACTGTACGAGTTTTCATCATTCGGTCTTCGTATTCTAGCGGAAGTCTCGCTGCATAGTGTTCAGTGTGTCCTTCAATTCAAAGGGCGTTTGTCTCTTTCCCTCAGGGTTAAGCCTGGGTCCTTCTCTTCAGTGTTACAAGTAAAATACCGTCACTCATTTCCTTCCGTCTACTCCATAGTCCAAGTGAAAGTTGACTCACACTATGGTTTATGACAAAATTGGATAAACGAGTCATTTTCACCGGATGAATGACCAGCCACAAAATATCCAACAGTATGTATCTTAGCGCGCAGCACACATAGACGCAATACTGCTTACGAGAAGCTTTGGCTCAGCACACAAGTAAGCTCGATTTAACTTGTACACATTGAGCGTATAATCTGTTGCAAATTGCTTAGCTGCTGGACTAATTAGTTGCTGTCAGAACGAGGCCGATTACACATTAGAGTTTCGAGGGTACCAACAATTTTTGGAGTTCGGATTCTTTTCTTAGAGAATATTTGTACAGGGAAAAGACGTAGGAGTGAAATGTTGAACTCCACCAGAGGGCTATGGAGATGACCCCAACACCATCGCCAAATAAGCTGTTAGATTAGTGACGCAATTTATGCTCAGCATTTGACAGTACCCAATAACTTCATTTACAGCGCACGCACAATGCAAGTGATGATGTTTTTTTCTGCGCAATTATATTAAAATTATCTGCTAGACATGTCGGTGTTTTGCTACCGCCCCGGAAAAGTTATGTTACCTACGAGCAGTCGGGGGTAAATTTACTGCAGCATATAATTAATGGAAGCTCAGTGCCTCAGTGCTAAGCCTCAGTGCTAAATTTGCCCATTCGTTGCGCACAATTATTTCAATAAATCATCCATTTATAAACTATTTACGTGTTTTGCTATTCAAGCGGTTCCGCGTAACTTGGTGGATGGTACGTTGGCTAAAGTTATCCAGCACAAATTGTATTTCCTTGACATTTTCTGCGATTTACATGTTGGCACAGTCCAATGGATTGTGTTGCATTAATTGGGCACCAAATACAATCGAAGGAGAGGATATTTTGTCTTCACTTTCCCATCGCACCACTCCATCTTCTGTGGTTGTTGGTCCCAAACTGTATTCCATAATTGTCCCACAAGCACCTCTCATAGTTTTCACGGCTGATCCCTCTCTAACGCATTCCAGAGTACCGTCCAGTCTTGCCAATTTCTAAATAATGTGTTGAGCGTTTCCTTCAATGTTCCATTCTCCTAATTGCTATTTGATGGAGCCCGTTGAACTTTCACGTTGTTGTGTCGAATTTAAAAGCCCAACTCCACATAACAGAAAAACACATCTATATGTAAATGCAAAAAAATATATGATCGTGGCGTAGAATAAACTAAAGCTAATAATCCTTCCATCGTTAGCCCCTCAAAAGAGATAGCGGAAGACCGTAAACAGTAGCGAAATATTAGATTCTATGGGTGTTAGATCAGTAGTGACCACTTACTTTTAATTACTTGAAAAGCACAATTTTTGTCTGCTGTTTTTCAGATACATGTCTGCTTCACAAGAATCCAATAGAAAGAAACATTCCGGCCAAATTGTAAAATGTCAAGATTGTTGGAAACTAATTGTTGGAGACAAACGCAACCTCTAAAAAAATACACATTGTGGTCATTGCATAAAACCCATAAAACCAAGAGACGATACGCATATCATCAAAACGAAGCCACAAATTGAATTTAAAGATTAGCTTAAATCGCAAGAAGGCAAGCTAACTTCTCTTTCAGTTGTTCCGGAAGTCGGTACTGAACTAGGACAGTAAAAGTGGAACAATAAAATTCCTGGTCAATTAGGCATGCGCCCTTCTCATACGGAATCATCAATGAAAATGTGCAATCCCTAAGAACGAGCAGAAGTTGGTCCGAGTAGAACTGTATTCAAACAATGCTCATCATAACAGCACCTACTCGTGTCAGATCATAAGCCGTCGGTTTGAGCATAATTTCAGCAATTTTAAAGTGACACGTAAGGGGCATTTTAGTTTAAAATTCTAGGTCATGCTCGCTCCATTTACAAAAATTAATAAGCCAAGGAGCATTCTAACGAAACGACGTATCTATTCAGCTGGCCCGTAAAACACGTCCAAACCCTTCAGTTCAACTATAAAGGCAGCATTGGGTTACGCGTAGGAATACATTACTTACTAAGCTCCCATTGACATATTTTGAACTGGTCTGGATAGTGAGCAACAAGCTATCATCCAGGAATCTTCCAAACGGCCGGAAATACGTTCACGATATTTAGATGTGAAATCATTGAGAAGTTGAACAAAACACAAAACGCACTATCGCACGATGGAGCAGGCACATATTCCCGTTGCGTGGGATTCAAATTCTTCCCATTGCTGCCTCAGCATTCAGAGACACACAGAAACTTACACGTTTTCTACTAAATTTCAAGCAAGAAAATTATATTGGGGAAAAGGATATGGAGAGAAGGAGATTGCAGTTAGAGGCAATCAATGTTCCACACGTGCAACCAAATTGAAGACCGTAAATTTATTTGTTTCTTGCTGCGCAAATCAAAGTCAACTCGGATGAACACGTGCCCGCAACTGATCCACAAAATCCCTAAAGATAACCAGGCGAAACAAAATCGCCCACCGGGAAGGGATAAATGCCTTTTGTGTCTTGTGAGAACAGGAGTACTCTCCTGTTGTGGAGGATCAAAATATCGCCGAACATTTTACAGAAGTCACTAAATGGCTTCAAAATTCTGGCATTAAGTTATTATGAACCGGCGGCTAGGTTGTACAAAATAACCATTAATGAGCCATAATATTTTCCATTTGATAGTAATCTAGCGACCTTAAAAATCCAAAAAGCGCAGATGGACATCCGCCTTTTTGGGGGGGGAGCGAACTACTTGGTGGTGACGATTTAACCAAATCTTGGCGTTGTCCCTCGGTTTGTGCGGAAGCCTTGGTCTGAATTTTGGTCACGCGTAGCATAAACATTTGACAAACCATGCAGTTCAATTCGATGTCCTACCATCAGCAAAAACGGCAGCAAATATTTTACTCCCCAAAGGGCATTTGTTCATCATTGGCTCAATTTGATTATGTCATTTAGTTTTGGTTCGTGGAGAGGTTTCACGCAAATCCATGTACGTGCAATTTAAGTGTATACGGCTGGACAATTGAGTCTAATTACAATGAATACCGCAGATTGCCAGGTGGCTTTCCTCGCTGTTATGTATTCCCTGAACGCGAAATAATCCAGCCTACTTAACCTGGACACATAAAAACCCTGTCTCATCTGGTGATATTCGTTTGTTCCATGCGTGATGGTTTTGCACTCATCGCAACCTCATTCTTGAAGGATGGCATGACGCTCCAGCTTATTTATGTCCAATAGCATTGTACAGTTTTTTTTGGGATTTGCGTTAACATGACTACGTCCGCGAATTGAGGTTCCGTGACGTCCCGCATGTCCGACTTCCCCGAGAAGGGGCGCACATAGGCTAAACACTAGCAAGAATTGCGCTGGTGGTGAAACAGTTACTTTGGGCCCCCTCGGGAAAGTCTGCTGTTTTTGCTACAGGCAGGCCAAAGGACGACGTTTCCATGCAAGAGCTTCTGCCGACTGCCAGTATCTATCACCGAACTACAAAATGCACTAAAATTATTCTTCTGTGCAAACGCACGCTTGTCTTAATTCTCAATGTGACAGTGACCCCCACTGGCCATATAGGACATGAAATATTGGCACATAAATGAGCTACACAGAAACGCATTAGGGTCGTACCGACTGTTGAATACGATTCCTTGGTTTACGGTACTTGTGACATTGAAAGTACCTGGGTAATCAAGATCCGATCGCATCAGTTTGTTTTCATCAAGGTCTTAGAATGCAGCATTTAATATCAATTGGAATAGGTGATATTGAGGCTACATTTCACTGCTACCTGAGGGTGCATACACAATGATAACAACGCATCCCAGGATTTTGGTTCTGTCCCGAACGATGGTCGTTTCAAGCCAAGTAATGGCGTTCAAAATGTGGAAGTGGCGGGAAACTAGTCACACTTGTTGTGATCCACTCATTTGGTGACTGCAGTTCTGATGTTCATCATGTTTGGCAAATATTGCCTGCACGAAGACCGTTCTGGATGGAGTACGTTTTGCTTCACAAATAGGATGAAGGCCATACAGGATGAATGCAGATGCGAGGGTCGTCATCTAATTCGGCTTTACCACCTTGGCTGCCACAACCTACAAGCGAAAAACGTATGACTCTGCGATTCACGAAATATTTGCTACACAAAGACGTGGCTTTAATCAACCAAAATTTCAAACATTCTTAAAACAATGGATAACCCTAACTGCCTTCTTTGCACCATAAAACAGGTGCATATGCTATGTGATTTCATGAAACCTGACAAAAAATAGCACATCATAAATGGTCACGGCATCAACAACCATGCCTGAACGCGCCATTATCAAAAAAAATAATATAAACTTGGTTACTGAACAAGTGGCGGGAAGACGGAACACCGTTCTTTAACTTGTGGCAGCTAAGTTCTCAATGGCCGTTTTACGCATCTCGGGTTCCTCAGTCTTTTAATTTCCCAGTGAACTCAAAAACGTTTAATCCATCCAGGCGCGGTAGACACCTGATTCGTTTGTGTGCGACTCATTAATGTTCACTTAAACAAAGACCGTAAACATATGTTTCGGTCCACCAAAAATTCCGACATTTACCAGTGACCTAAAAACTCTTATGAGGTTGTCACTGACCGTGCTACAAATCCACTTTGGTGTCTAGGTTCCCGGATGAACATATTCACCTGATTCTTTGTGTGCGACTCATTAATGTTCACTTAAACAAAGACCGTAAACATATGTTTCGGTCCACCAAAAATTCCGACATTTACCAGTGACCTAAAAACTCTTATGAGGTTGTCACTGACCGTGCTACAAATCCACTTTGGTGTCTAGGTTCCCGGATGAACATATTTTGCTCCGCTGGGCTACCACTACCTCGGCTTCAATTGTTCGGCGTTCTTTTTACTAGGACGCTGGACAGACAAGAGTGTCAGGTCGTTAGCACTCCGTATGGTTGAACTGGTCAAGATTACCAAAATATCCGCTGCATCTGTTCCAGTGTCAAAGATCGTCTTTTCTGCTTTTTTGCTTTTTCAAATTTTATTTCCACCACAATTTCAGTCGTTCTGTATCACTCATGAAGAGCTCCATAGATAACTACTCCGTTAATTTGCGTCACCAATAAAATGCGCTTTAATTGGATGCTGTCAAAAATGGTGAAAATGCGTATGAGTATCTTGGATTTCACATCGCCATTCAGGCTAAAGTCACATTATCAGAAATACAAAATGGACTAGAAAAGCAACATCAGTGGCATGCTTGATTTATCAGTTATCTCTATCCCAAAAAAGTGCTCCCCTTTGATTTACTATATTGTGATTAAATCGTCAGTCTGTGACCACCTTCCCTTCATGTTGGATTCACAATACACCAGACAAAATGTATCAAGAATGATGCGCCCTCACGTAACGATAACATCGATATTCAACAATTCAGCAAAAATGCTTTATCCTGACTTCGTTTTGTCTTCATGCAGGAGAGAACTCTTGGGCACCCAGTAAGCTATCATTTGGTATTTTTGATTGCCTAATCACAGTTTACGGGGAAAGCTCACGCGCATAGCGTGTGTACACTGAATATATCTTGAAACATTCTGCAAAATGCTAACAAAAATGACGGAGCGTCCATTCAGTGACCACCTTAATAGAAAAATAATAATAAAATAAATGAAAATAAAATTAACGCCAAAATTTTACACGTCCTGGAATGGCCATATATACGCTTGTCATTGGACCAGTTTAATGTTGGTTATGGCTCCCACTTTATATTTCGAAAGGGCCAGACTGATTTACTGCTTCGGTTGTGTACCCATCTTAAGCAAACTACGCCAAGTCTATTTGGAGCAGGAAACAAACGACTTGATAAAATATTCACTAGTTTTTACTCTTCGGTATGATAAGTGCACAAAATTAGTTGATCAATTGGGTCGTATTGATTGACTTAATAAGTGGCTCAAATGGATCGGGTTTCACGTCCTGTGTGCGTGTTACTTCGAAGGATATCAATGGTTCATGTAGCTAATTTCAGGTAAATTGCGCACCTAGGGTGTACGGCTTACTTTCAAATGGAAATCAATGACATAGACGAGGTTTCTCTCGGGTGCATAGATTGCTGTAATATTTTAACCGCTTAAGTAGGTTTCATTCTGTGGAACGGCATAATTCACAAGCAGGTGCATAAATTTGTAGACCGTTTACAGTATGGTAATCACGAACTACTTTTGCGTTTTAAGTGTGCCTGGATGCCGTCGTGACTGGATCAGTGGCCGTTTAACCTATCAGCAATTGACTATGTAGCTTGCGTGTGTTGCTTTAACAATTTCATCAATAATGTACATTGCTTCCTTAATCTGTTACGCATTCGGTGCAGCCATGGAAGCACAAATCAGTTCTGGTAAGCAAAACAACAGCTATTTTCCATTTAAGAAACGGCGTCGTCTTCCATATCCAGGGTGCAGGGAATAAGTGATAAACCGGCACAAAATTTACCTGGGGAGACGTTTCTTGGCACATGTTTGGAATGTGCTTCCGTATTACAACCCAAGTTAGGTACCTTATCGACTGTTACGAGTTCTACATAAGGCGTGTGAGATTTACGCAGTGGAGACAATTGTTCACATTTGGCCTCATTTGAATTTGATGACATATCAGTTGACTGCGCGTCATTGTGTTGAGCAAGTGTCTGGGATTCTGCACCATCGTTTGATACGACAGTTGCCGTGATCTTATTGGTTGGTGTTCCGGTGGCTACAAAGCTCTCCTCAAATTCACTACCAACTGAGAATATGGTGAACTAGCGAATGATCGTCCATTGGGCAGCTCGTATCCTTCTAAGCTTCAGATGCTAAACATCTAGTAAATTTTCTTCTCCCAGAAGATGAAATTTTTACGCACATATGCTCAACATTTCGCAGAAAGTTGCCAGCCACTAATCGTGATTTACGAAACCTTTTAAATTTCCGGTCGTGTTCGCGGCACGTCCCACCAATGTGGAATTCTGTGCTTGCACGCATTGCCACGTTTATAGCAAAAGTTTCAGTAGGAATGTATCAAGTCCGTAGAAATATCAGCGGTGTTTGCGAATTGCATACATCCACCAAGATAACGTTTGTTTAACCAGCGTCTATGGCCACATGAGCTACACCAGATTGGGTCATTCAGATAAATACCTCATAGTGCCACTAGCAAAAGAGGAAAACCAAATCGCATTGATGGCATTGTTTAGCATCTTGGTTCAAAGTGTTGTAATCCACCTGACACGTCCTTACGCAGCAAGATAATCATTTATTAATGACGAACATCCAGTGTAGTCATAATGATAAAATGTATTTTGTTGTAGAGAACGATTATGTTCAGACGGTTTTGGTGAGTATTTTTTTTTTAAAAATCGCAACTTCAATAGTATGATTCCGTATGTTTTGAGCAGCGTTTCACGTGTGAGATGCCAGCCAGAGTCAACGCAAAGAATAATCACGGCAACTTTAGACCAGGAGCTTTCTGCTGGCTACCAAAATGTGACGATGGTGTTGTAAGTATAATCAATGAATTTTCGATGGGCCGGGGATTTTCAGAGTATGTTATGTCTGTACAAGAAGGAGAAGAAACCGGAGATCGGCCAGCATGTTACTGGTATGTGGATAGCGTCATGAATGCCATCAAACGGACACATATTTGTATGATATGTGTGGCATTCCCGCAGGCATAAAAATGCTTCAAGTGGTTTCAAGTCCATAAATCATATGTTAGCTACCGTACATAACTCCAAGATGTAATAAATCTACACGTAATTGTACTAGATATGACACTTCCAAAAGAGTTATCAGCGCCATTCTCAATACCAGCATTGTTGAACCCATTATTTAAAAATTGATTTTAGGGTGGGTTGGTAAGTGAGGTGTTTGAAGTTTTTCCATTCGCAGTTACAAAGAATTAATAATTGATCCCCTCTCATGAGAAATTCTATCATATTCCGCTCAAGTTTTTCTTACGCTTGTGCTTGGCTTCGAAGATTTGATGAATGTCAATCCCGATTTCCTTACTAGCCATTTCCGGTAATCTCACAGCTTTTAGTAAACCGGTATCTGCGAGAAAAAATTAGTCAAACGTCACAAAGTGGCAAAGCATCTGTTGCCGTGGTGGTCGGACATAGGTGTTTCAAATCGATTTGTGAATGGGCGTCGGCACCTGACCATGGAAGTCGTCTCAGTTTTTAACACATATAAATGTTGGCAGTGTGAAGTGGTGTGTGACCACTTGATGCGGATCCCGTGATTGAAGGATGAGCGGCGCTATATCCTATCTAAGTGCGAATTAATCACGCTGCTGTTAAGTGTTCAAATTACTAGCCGGGAGGTCGCGGGTTCGAGACTCTTCGGGGTTTCGTGAGATGCGCACTGCTGATGACTCATAATAAGGTTGAAACAGCCGCACAGTACTTCTCGGCTTTTCAGCATAGATGGGCTTCACTTACAGGACAGAATCCCTCAGATGTTTGTTCTAGGTGCACGCACTTGGTTCCAGTGGTCAATCAATGAACCACGCGGACAACAGTATGAAAATTGGAGTTCGTCGAATAAGTGATCTGTTTTTTTATGTATTTTAAGAACGAAGATAACTTGATGTGAGTTTTTAATCATCCTATCAATTACGCTGTAGCGCGGGTTCAAGAGAACACGCTTACAGCAATCCAGTAAAGTCCGAATAAACTCAATCATTTTCATCTTTTACTTTCACTTTTTGGAAAACGCCACTTTGATTGGTTCCAAATACGTTTTATGCAGTTGTACAACTGGAGTAATCAGCCACTGAATTAGTGTGGCGTGAGTGCATTGCTTCTTCATATAATCAACCACATGATACATTTCCCCAACAACGGTTGCTCGCTTTTGAAACTGGAGGAAATTCCACGTGTATATTTCTGTTCCACTGTGGGGCTGTGCCAAGCATCTGCTTTGCGATCAACTTTCCTATCTTCCAGCATTTCGTCAGCTTCCAGCTTAACTGAGATTACAAATTCAGGCTCCATGATGAACATCATAAACTCCAATTGTTAACACGCAAGGCTGCAACAAGCCAAATGTTGACGTACTAATTCAGCCTGTTTCCGATTTCCTTCGGTGATGCACAGGTATAAGGATAAAACAAGGGTCGACGTATGACTTTCCAAATTCAAGCTTTGCCAATGTGCTTTAAGGAGACCGGCATTAGTGGGATACTTCTTTGCTGACCAGTCGACTGTTGTTGTTCATACAGAGCATCATAACTTGCTCCATAATGTTTCAGCGTTACATCTGATGAAAATGTCAGCGAGTCGTTGAATGAATGAATCCTCACTTTTGCATTAACACTTCCTAGAGAATAGCCAATATCGGCCGATGTTTGCCGACGGTGAGTGGCGCCGTTCATAACCGCGGTCCAAGCGCAAAATGGTATCCGAATGGCAAGTTAATTCCAAGCATCCAACAGTCTTCTTCATGACCCGTATTTATTGATCATTATCCGCAGGCTGAGGAAAGCTGAAGTGAGAGGGAAAATACCCGCTTCTTGGAGATATCGCAACCTGATAGGCAACGTAAGTGTCATGAAAAATGATTGCAGGTTGTCCATCAATAAATTCGGGAATCGACCATGTATATCGAAAAGGGTTGACGGATAACTGAAACATTTTAGCAATGCACGCTCTTGTAATTTCTAAGTTGAAATCAATTGCTACTAAGCTGAAAATGATAGCTTAAGTACCGTTAACTAGATGGTTTGGAGCGTTTTTTGGAAGCGCGACGATTTTCCACGCAGGAAGGAAACTTCGCATTTTCGTACATTTTTTAGAACATGTTTTGCAAACTTTAGAAATCAAATTGCCGTTTTTCGTGCTTTCGATAACAACGCAACCGAATACTTGTTTTAATCATGAGCACACAAATGCGGGTCATCTCGCTTTATTTTAATCCTTTGGTCAATAAATCATTTGCACCGTAGGCTTCTGCGGTCGAGTTGGCTTTTGGACGTTCTTGTTTTGTTTAGAGATAACCTAAGCCGTAAAACTTCCACCAGAGGTTAGATGCAGCTTCGGATTCCGTTTGGTTAACACAGAGAGCATTACAGTTTCCGTGATATGGCGGCCACCAATCAGCGGATTACAGGTCATTAAATGTGTACTTCTCTTGTTGTTGCAGACGCCTAGGACCCCAAAGTGTAAGTCGCGTATGGAAATCCAATATGGATATATGCGCCTCAGAAAAAGGATCATTCTCAACTGTTTTCTACTTTTCAGCTAGCTAGGGACAATTACTGTCATGTGCTCATAGCTCTCAACCATTTAGACGTGCATATTTTACGTGTATACTCGATTATGTAAAAAATTCCCCTCCTTTTACTCAAACACAAATTGTAGGATCGAAATAGCCGATAGGTTGAGCGTCCTGTAGTTCAGGCGCTGTAAAACAATTGTAACATGCCCCCTACTCTCTTAGTGATTCAAAGATTCAGTAATTTGCAAACATTTTTTCATAACACCCAACAGCACATGGGACATGCCGTGTTTCATTCATAGATTTATTTACCTGTCCTCGCCACCCCCAAAATAAAAACTTCGCGGAGGTTGGAATGATCACAATGTTTTGCCAACTATATCGGCCAGTAATCTGGGATTTATTTCTGTTGACCACTTATAGTTAAACGTAAATGTGACCCACAATTTTAGTTACCTGGATTTCAAAGCTACACCGAATAAATTTGGTCGGGCTTTTCTTCTTACCATCCTTGCGCACCACGGGATGCAATAGCGATTGTGAACAAAATACGTCCTCCGTATTTTCGGTCTTTCTGATGCAAAGCACTGTAGCAACCTCCCTGCTAAAAGCGGCTTCCGTCAGGATTTTTTATGCATTCCATTCCGATCCACTTTTGTGAATAACGAGATGACAATACCATGTTCGCACATTCTCTGACAAATGCCTTGTTTATCTCGAGTATGCAGACGATATCACCTTTCCTTTTTAAGACAAGTAGTTGCGAGTGTTTTTCATTGGGCTGACCAGAGTCATCCCACTCATTATTGTGTACGTTGCACTCACAAATTGTACGGACATGTCCGTGGTCATGCGGCCAGCGCAAACCCAACCTATAACAAAATGCGGAGTTGTAGTTATTCTGATTGTAGTATGACAGATGAGGTCATTTCACATATCCGAAATCCGCGGGACACGTATACTTCCTTGAAATATCGTCAATGCTGTTTATCTCTGAACATCAAGAGAAGCGTGCATCAGGCTGCCGCGCAAGGTGATTTTACCGTATGCTTTATGGCTCTGCTCGCAAGAGCAGGTGTTTGATAATGTTATCAGTAACATAGCACTTGTAGTTTAGTGCTGCAGAATCCGCAGCGATCGACTAAAACCGAGTTTTCGGTTGCGTGATCTCATTACGTTGGAATCTTTATAGGACAAGACGATGCGTTGGTTACGTTATGTATTCCGGAGCGGGTACTGTTTTCCGATTCAGTGATTCTAACAACTACCACAATTTATTTTGTCTAGCTAGCGCACACCATGTGGTTGATCTTTTCAAATGAGCAAAAGAAGCAAAACTGAACATATCCTCATGAACTTATGGCATATCGCCTTTGGCGAAACACCGTGACAGAAAATGCCTTTATTAAATTGTACTTAAATTCCAGTCCGACACCTATCTGCTGTCTTTATTTGTCAAGAAAATCTGTTCGGCCTATTCCAGGTTACACGAAATTGTCAACCAACGGTTTCACTAACCACTATACGCATCAGGAACCACTGAATACGAATTTAACAAACAGTGACTGACATCGATGTTGTTAGACGCACATGGAACAGATTAGTTATAGGTTTCGTATCAGTAACGCCACTGAAACGCCGGATACAACTTTTTGGGCCATATTTAAACGCAATATTGGAGCTTCGTTTTGTGAACCAGCAAAATGTACTGTGGAGTTACATTTGCGAGGTTGCACCCAATTTGGTGCTAGGACGTCCTATGGTGACAGCTTCACACGCGCCGGACCAAAGTACCAATGACTGAGTAGGGCAGATAAACAAATTCCAATAACGGATTCCAAGAAACAGAGGTCACACAATCTGAAGGGCAGTAAGCGTTTTGTTAACTCTCAAATGATGCACATAGTTTCACGGCCGACATTAACGGATAAACCTAGATGAGTGCATTAAAAATATTTGAGTGCACAACACAAGATCAGTAATTATAGGGCGAAGCACCATCATAACAACATATTTCAATTCACATTAATCCATAATCCGGGAGGGTCTTACAGAGAGTGTGAGGTTTACGCCCGAAATACTACACGTGCTCGTTATAAACTGTAAACATTCCTGACTTGTGGTTTATGAACCTTACCTGACAGGCACTTTGTTACAATAATTCTGTGAGGATATTTTGGATTTCCCACTGGTAATGATAACCCCCATGTGAGTTAAACCAAAATGCCTCGTTCTTTCCGGGCACATAATTGATTATTCGACACTGATGTACAATGACAATTTCCTCCTTATCACACAGCCGCCGCATTTTACATCTAATCATGCATGAGAGTTGTGCCTCGAAAGTTGGTCTTCGCGGTCGTAAATATAGGCCTTAAATTCTCCGAAGATAGCGCCTCAATGTGAGCGATATGGGACAAAGCTATGAAAATTTTATTCGTCACCATTCAGCAGAATGTTTTAAACAACCAAATCAATAGGTATTTTCCTCCTACTCAACACGCTCTGCGTGGACTTCGAGATTAGTCATGTATTTCGGACTGCCATAGTATGTGTGCTAGCAGCTAAATACCTGAGTAATCGCCTGCTATATCATACCGTCAGTTCGAAAATCAGATCATAATTCTTTAACCATAAGTGTAATCTCAGCACATGGTGGGTTTTGCAAATGTATGCTCTGCAGTCTTCGGATTCATTGTCATCGGAACACAAAAACCATTTGTAAGCACGATAGGGATATAACGGCACCTGTCGGCTCCTCGTGTGTGTGCGAAAATGAAATCATGCTAGTGCCGGATGTCATCACATCTACATATACATGAAACTTTCGACTGCAAAATCAGGGAAAGTTCTCACATTTAGGTGGGTAGTTACACGAGGAAATCTTTCACTATATTGATTTTCCAGAAAAGTGGGTAGGTGTGAGGCAATTGTTATTTTGAAATTGGGCTTGAGAACGGCTTGAAGAAAACTGACGCCAAGTTGCAATCTGCTTTACCCCTTTGGTGTCTTGTAATTTTTAACGTTTCTTTCCCTCATGTCTAGTGTTACTTTCATCCTGCGCTGTACACTGGGCCTGCCAGTGTTTCTGCTTTTAGGAAATCCAACGAAGTACTCACCAATATTATCGCAAACAAATGACCGATCAATAGGAAGTGTGGTAATCGGAAGATTGAAACTACCTCGGTGTGTTAGGTAGCCATGAAAATTTAATAGTACAGACAAGTGCCCAATCAATTAAGATTCATGAAAATCACCAAGCGCAAGCCATTAATTTAGGTAACGTCGCTGATATCCCACAGAATTACATGATCGTACGCGAACGAGGCGGATAAAGGACTCCATTGGAACTAACGTGGCTGGCAAACGGCGCCTGTCTTCCAGACTTTCATGTTCGACAAGGTCAAAATTTTGTTACATATCGAGTACGTGAACAATTCGATTCAGCGACTTACATTTTCGTCTCACTAAGTCTGGCCATTCTTTTCCATAACAACCTGGTATCCCTTATGGTGGGTTTCAGTCAATTAGCTCCGCCCATTTCTCTGTGAGTCAGTCACTGTTGTAGAATATGCACTGAAGTTACATGTGTCAACAGTCAGCGACATGTTCACCGGTGAAACATGAGCGATTTTTGATCCGTTGGTGTGTGCATATAGCACAAATTTCGGGCAGCTATATCTACCGATCAGCAGCTTGAACGCCGGTAAACAAAACGGGGTACTCGATATCGCATGTCAGAGTGCACTAATCCGATTGAGCGGAGAGCACGTATGGAAAATCTCCTCTTTACTTGGTATCGAGTACTAGGAAACGTGGTCAATGATTCATCATCATCATCGACAGCATGACATCAGTGCTCAACACCGATGCTGCACTGCCGTATGATTCCGCATTTCACAAGATTGTTCGGGATCTCAGCCTTCCGATCCGCATCCACGGTGCACGCAAAGAATAAGGAATACCTGGGGGCTTCTTGGAGTGATGGCACCACAAATTTGCATGTCACGGTGCACTAGAGTTGATCGCTTCGCATCATTTGAATCGGTGAATTGTATTTCCAGACTATGTTTAGTCGTATATTTATCAGTGCCATCCAACTACGATACAACCCATTTAGGTTGAAGGCTAGTAGCAATTGGCATGTTCACGGCCAGACGATATTCTTCATTGGAAATTGTGGCCAATCGGAGAGTTTGGTGCTGAATCACACATGATGCTAAATGTGCTCGTCGTAATCGGGTTTCAGGGGAACTCGCGAAACGTCTTGTCGCCTGTGATACACTGTTTCGAGGATTTGAGAGCGCTTACGTCGAGGTCTTTTATCAGGCGTGACCCAATCACTGTTCAGAGCGTCAAGCAAGCGTGACAAACGTATGAATGTTCTCGAAAAGGTGCTACGTGAATGTGTGGAGTAAGGAGAAGCAGAAAGCTTGTGCTGATGAATATTCCCCTATTATAATTTCAGGCGTACATGCAGTCGATTGTGATGCTGGCTTTTCGGTCCCGCATCTAATGTTTTTTTCTTATCCAGTTGTCTGTTTTCAACAATCCGTCAAAGCTGTCATAAACCTGGATCTTCCTAAAGCCAAAGTCAGCCACTTGTGTTTGTCACTGTGTGCTCACTGCGTACTTACGGCACGTTCATGCACGATACACGGCAATGAGTGTACATACTTGCCAATGACCCCTATAACTGAACCATAATGACGGAGATTTGGTGCATGATGTACTAGTCTCGACTGTGCTAGCACCCACCGCGCCTTAAACAGCGTTCAACTTTCTTTGTCCTTTCTTCAGTTGTTGGCCTTTACATGCGTGCGTCCATATAAAATATTCTTACGCACGTTGGGATTCACGTTGTTCGACTAGGACCCCTGGTGACATGACTTTGAATGATACGCTTCACCCTTCGTGTCTGCCCAACTCCAGTACCCCGCTCACACACATCGCTTGCGTTTGCTTCTCATGTTGTTGACTATGCCCTTCAGAAAGATATTTGGGTTTATGTGCACACCACGCCGCCTAATGGTAATGAAAACAATGTGAATACATGGCATTATCAGAGCCCTCCCGGAAATGTGATATTCCGATCCGGCTGCATCACAAGGAAGTATGAGACAGAGATCATTTTGTAACATCTTATGAAAGCAACATATGCACTTTCACGTTGAATGTTGTGACAATATCCGACACGTTTCTTTGTCAAAGAATCTAGCATATTACTGCTTCATTTCGTTCAAACAGTTGACTATCAGTAGACCCACTGAAAGACAGCGCAAACTGAGCACTCATTTAATGAAAAAAATCATTCACAATTTTTGCAAAACAACCAGTATAAAGTTTTTAATGTAAGGAAAAGGGAAAGGGCGAAAAGTGGCAGCAAATCAACACAGGTAAATTTTTCGAAATGTCAAAAACTAGACCGTCGATGTTAAACAAACAGCGGATTTTTGGCTATGTGCAAGCGCCTATGTGAACCGTGTTTAAGGCGTAGGATAAATCGATGGAGGAAGTCGCTTCCAAGAGCGAAGTACTTCCCTTCGTGAAATCGGATGGAACTCAGGAGAACTCTCCCAGTTGGAGTGTCGTGCTGCAGAGTTAACAGAAAACATTATTTTACATTTGTAAAATAGGGCTCGTTGTTACCACCTGGTGACGCGGAACATTACTGTTTTAAAAGAGCCAATGGAGTAAACTTAGGTTCTCTCACATAACCGATATGTCTAGGGATATTAAATTAGCCCACAAGTTGGAACCCGCAGTGTGTTATGATACCTGACGCTTGGTAATCTCTTCATATTTTGTTTTTCAGTAAAAAACTGTTCAAGCGACCGCTACGCGCTTCTGGCCTTTGGTCGATGACCGTCATTCATTGAGGTATTTTCAGCCGGCGCATGTTGATTTTGGCATCAGCGTTCTCTACCTTGAAGGACTCTAGGTTACAAGCTAGATCAATTGTCCTCCATCTTAATCATGTCCTTTGCCTAACATACTTGGTATGAAAATACCTCTTCGGAATTCACGCCGGTATCCAACCAGCTGACCAATATGGTATTCGTTCTTGTTTCCTCGTAACTAAAGCTGTTTCCCAACCAACTTCTCACTCATCTAACGCACAGTTTGGGGTTTTTTGATTCGCAGACGTACAACAGTTAAATTCCAGTGTACACACCCCGGATCCCATCAGGAAATACCTGCTTAACAATTGGTTGATATAAACTAATCTTTTGTTAACTATGGCAGGTCTTTCAGTTTCGTTGACG
This sequence comes from Opisthorchis viverrini, assembly GCF_000715545.1. Taxonomy (NCBI): domain Eukaryota; kingdom Metazoa; phylum Platyhelminthes; class Trematoda; order Opisthorchiida; family Opisthorchiidae; genus Opisthorchis; species Opisthorchis viverrini. The sequence continues at coordinate 127,677 of NW_008751980.1, read as the reverse complement.
TGACTTAACGCCATCGGACTTGATTACGGATAAGTGCTTGCCATGTAGACTTTACGTCAAAATATATTGGTCAATAAGCAAGAATACTGGTGCATGGATTGACACCATGTTCCTGGCAGTCTTTCGGTGCGCACGCACGACAGCAAAATTGATATTTAAGCACGCAGGATGTGCCGGAGATACCAGACGCGATGTACGGTCGATTCCTGAAACCGGGAAAACAACAAACCTTCTGCCCGACCGAAGTTTATTTTACCACCGTTGGTTGAGATACTGGAAGATTGGTGTGACTCATTAGACTCTGTGTTGTTCCAACAGTTTCACCAATCAACCCGTTTTGATCGCCGGCTCTCTTCTCATATGATGAAAAATAATCGATGGATCCATAAAAAATCGGCGGAAATGGCAAAGATAATAAATTTCTACTATCTCATGCGCAATATTCTATTGGCCTTAGATAGATGATTGCATTTGTATCTAATTCACTCATCAGGCAAATGAACTCACGTAGTATGCATGTTCACTTGTCGGCCATATAAATGCCAGTCCTCCGATGGTTATGTTCAAGCTGCCATAAACTGCCATTTTGGTTGGTTCAAGTACAAACGTGTTGAGACTCTGATGAAAATCCGCATTCCATATGAGAGGTATAATGTTAGAATAAACTTCTGGAAAGTGGGCGTTCACCAGTCCGAATTCGAATGAAACTTCACAATTTTCGTCACAGAGGGTAACTCCCCCCAACAAAACACTGAATAGGATAGAGCAGTTTAGTCGGTCAATAAAATTGTACGGATATATGGCAAAATTTTCGTATTTGGTTGAGGCGATTTCTTCCTCTCTGCACAAGTCCAATGAGGGAGGATTGCTTTTGAAAATGCCTATTTAGTGTATCCTTGTGCCGTCCTACCCATTTTTGGACCCTAAGGTCACTCCCGAATCTTCACCACAAAAGTGGTGGTTAATCAAACGTGGATCAGCATGGGCATTGTCGTGTTGAATTTGGAGAATTAACCAATTGTGGATCCTTATATAAAAACTGGTTTCTAAATCCGACGCTCAGGATGGCTGATTCAGCTGATCGTTCCCGGCCGCTTCATTATTCGATCGTCAGTTGCACTCCATTCAATGAGAGTTCACCATTTTGTTGCAGTTTCACCTTAGCGGTGTACAAAAAATATCACTGATCCTGTAACGATGTCCTTTATTTAACGAGCGTATCCAAGACAGGCAACTAGCACTGTCTCACTTGCCACGATGGAAGAAAATAATGAGGTATTTTCGCCGTTCGTATGAAAGAAAAATGCAATGTAATTGTACATTTACGAACTCTGAACTCAGTGTCAGTCCGTGGGTCCCCCGAGCGCTGGATGTGTTTTGTAAAGCGCTAATGAACGAGGTGCAATGGACGGTAACCCGATACCAATGTGGGAATTTTTCCTTCTTTAAGGAATTCAATAATCATTGCAAACCATAATGCTTCTCATTTGACTAGAAAGTTTTGGTGACTGGTCAAAATAGCGGCGCGACAGCACTTCAGCACAGAACAAAGGAAGCCTGGCGAACACAGCACAGTTAAAATTATCTTTGCATTTCACAAAACACTCATATCAAATTTGGACAGAGGATGTAAGCCGCGTTAGAAAAGGGTGGATAACATAGAGGCCCTTTGTGTGTATAAATCACTTCAAAAATTAATCGCTCATAATTATTGAGTGTGCCGGCTGTGCCTTGGATGGGATTTCACACTGCAGTTCAGTGCAAATATACTGTTTATAGCGGATTACCGAATGCTGTTTACCACAGTTTACATCTGAGCGGGAATAACTAGTTCACGATTAAATTTGAAGCACATTTGCTTGGTCGAGAAGAAACGAATTAACTAAGGCATTTGCTAAATCGATAAGAAGTTTATAGAGTACCCTTTCGGAATATGTGAGGTTTGGTTGAGCAGGGAAGTGCACGAACCCTCTAGCGGTGACGCCCAGTCATTCATACTTGCTTTGTTTGTTATCTTCACCAAATTTCGGTCGGCCAACCTGGGGTACCAGTGCAACCCAAAATAGGCGATAAATTGCACTACAGGCGCTGATACCGCCGTACATAAGCTCACTTTCAATGTAGCTAACCGCCGTTCCCAAGAAGCGGCCATGGAATTACCACCCGTCTACTTAAGAAACCAAGTATTCCATTTCGGCGCCCGATAAGATGCATTGTTCACTGGTTTCGGGGACCGATGGTTCAATGTTTGATAGATCGGGCCTCCGCTTCATTTGCTGGTAGGCATCAAACAGCTGTCCACCTGAAGCAATGTCCTGCAAGCCAACTGGTCTAAACTGCGTTCCGTATACGCCTAATTGTCAAAAACTATGGATTGCTTTATTCTGTGCTCAATTGAGCAGGCAAACGGAATGTTAGATTACTCACTGTTTATGTCAATTATTGTGAATGAAAATGAAGATAGTTTACTCTCTACATGGTTGGTTCGCATCCTGCATCAATGTAACGTGACCGTATTTAACCGCATTTAAAGGATTATTTTTTCTATAGTTTGGCCAATTAAATCAAACTAGTTTCAATAATACCGAGTTGTTGTTATGGTTTGGAAGGCGGATGCTTGTCTCTGACTATACGTGAGAAAAGTTCAAAATATGAGAAGCTTTTCAAGTGTCACACAAGAATACCGTTGAATCCTGATTTGAAGGGGCCCGGAAAAACACAAAACGCTTGAATGTTTCCCATAACCAGGTGAGTTTCAGCCATTAAAAGTCAATGCGTTAGCTGAGGTCTAGGCCACTGCGAGAAATTCACAGAAGTACACGGACACAAAACTCGAAGCAGTAGAATGAAGTCTCGCAATCCACTAACTTCTCGCTCATCTTGATATTCCTTGGTCCAATACGAAACATTTTATGGCTTCATGTGGCATGTCAGCCTCGGGTTTCTTTTGTTTTGCGGTTCAGTACTCGTGCCTTTCATTCGGACAATCAGTCTTGTAACAGTTATTTTACAAATCGGTCAAAGTTTCGTAGATATCCCTACGTAGCTATGCATCGCTTCTACTGTGTTACATTCGCCAACTTCATAAAAGGCCATGGCGTTGGCGTAAATGCTCCAGCAGCTTTGCGCTGGATTCCCGCACGGTACGTGTTTGAAAATGAGCGTCATTATCTTCGCAGAATGTTTCATCAGGGGAGATCAAACTAAATTATAACAAACATTTTGTTTGGGACGATATACCCCAACTGGATATGCTTCATCGCACCGTCTCCTACGATAAAATATTCTCATTACAACGAAGGGTTTTGTAAACATGACAGATTGTTCACAAGTGTTGAAAAAACATGCACACAGTGGTTTTCACAAGAAGACGGCCATCAATGAGAGGGATTTGTTCTGGCTTCAGCTCGATTGTAGGTATTCGGTGACCATTCTATACTACATCTCGTCCTTGTGATCAGTAAACACTGCCAGCACGTCTGGTGAGGTTAAGTCGGGACGAGCGCCCCGGTCGCATAGAAATCTTTGCCATCTGCGACTATATCTCTCCAAAGAAATTCAAGTACCTCGCTCGCCCAGTAAGCCCAAAGAAATACCTCCTTGTATTTGGAGACTTCGAAGGCCTTCCTGTAGGTAGCGAACAGCTGGTCATTCATCCATCCAGCAGATTGCCCCCGACGTATAGCACACTCAAATTTAACTTCGCTGAGTATAATTTGCATAAATTTGGACCTAGGGTAATCTTAAAATATAAGGCTCTTTACCATTGGTTCATTTCTTTATGACGTCATTCTGAAAATTTGACTAGCCTGCAGTATTTTGTTACGAAATCAAAGATAAACGTATCACCAACCCCATCTGGCCACTGTTTACCGTGTTACGTACAGGTAGACTATGTTGGCTGTCAGTCCGATCAACCATTCATCATTATTTGTTTGTTGCCTAATTTATCCAAGAGAAGAACAAGTAATATGGTTAATAGGCATGATGAACTATATCCAAACTTGTTAACTCACCTCTGAGCAATAACTGACCAACGGTCTTCAGATGCCACCAACATATTTACTGAGCCATCAGGCAATTCTGCAGCCCGCGCGCGCTGACATCTGATATCCGCCGACCGCCTGCTACATAGACATAGTCCACATTCAAGTGTTAGCGCATTTAACTGTATTAAGTTTGCCAGCACAATTTGTAAAAATTTCAGAAATTAGCCAATTAAACATTATTCTGAAGTGCAATTATTGAAATATTTTACGCCCACATGTATGCGTCCTCGTCTTATGGACACAGCTCTTCCGTTTTTAATTATAAATAAAATTTCGATTCCGACAGGTGATCAACGTCTTTTCAATAGTTGGCAGAATTGAGACAGAGATAGATGGTTTAGCACTCATTCAACATTGTGTCTTTCATCACTCTCCCTCGACTCTAGAGTACTTCAGCGGGCGAATTTTTAACATGGCATATTTCTCCTATTAAGACGACACCACGTCTCATCGCAAATTTCGGCGATCAGGGGTGCACGGTGCTTTCGTGCTACTGAATGAACTGACCTCTGCAGACCGGTTAAGCTGGGATGAATGAAGCGCTGATTAATCTGTAAGCACTCAAGAGTAAGCATATTTGGAGAAACGCATGCAACTCGAGAGCGTCGATGGTTTTATGCATCTAAAAAGTGCTTACTCATACCATACCCCGTCGAGCAGTCGTCCGGTTGTCCTAGCGCGATTGCTTCATGAGTCCACACCGAAAATTGATGAGCACAGAACTCGTGTATTGGTTTTATAAGAACCCACCAGCAGTAAATGCCCGGAGATACTGAGTGGGTCTGAAGTCCGCACACCTGATCATCAAGCCCACTGGCCTGCAATGGGTTCATCCAAATTAGTCGTCGGAATATATGGACGTGGACACATATTTTGGCAACCCGATTGTTCCCATGAATTGTGTCGTTGCCAGTTACACGGTGTCTGTTTTGGATAGCATCGTTGTTCAGATATACTCCTTTGGAAAACTGGACCCCCAATTACTGTTTAGGGTAACCGAACAAAATCGACCCCTAACTGTATTACAACGCAGTTGGTGTGATGTAATTTCCCTAATATAGTGGTATGCATTGTGACGTTATCAAAAATGTCCATGGGAAATTGGATAAATTCTTATCTCCGATAAATCGGACGCGACAAACGTTATTCGAATCAAGAGAAGAATGAACTTTCTAAACCAGCAAATGGGAGCTTCACTGGCTGTCTGAAGTCTTCCTATCGAGCAGGCAATTTTTTAACAGATTTGCTTATCTTCGCGAGCTGGGCACTTATGATTTTCGCAGTGTCCGACGAACGTCTATGTGACGGTTGCTGGATATTACGCGTGTATAAACCTTCGACGAGGATATAGATTTCAAGTATGAAATATTGTTAACAAGAAGCACTCTGTGATGTCGGTGAGAACTAAAGTCGATTTAACTGTGAGCGCTTGTTAAAAGAAACCACTGCGGGTAGTAATCTTCAACTAAATACCTAACACATAAGCCGTCTGGTTTTTCACCTGATGTGAACTCCGTCATTCCACAGTAGGATCCCCACGAGTGGCGCAGATCTTACCAACCAGTGAAAAACTTTGCAAAAACAGTGTACCTGGGGGGCAGTGTTACGATACTTCAAAAAACTATCCACTTCAATAAACGCTCCAGAAGCTGAATATTGACTACACTTTCAAGGCAACTAGTTTCTGCCGGTAAATGGTGGTAGAATAAGAGACGGTGAAAATGTGAGCCCATAGCCAGCCATTTGTCAGGACGCCGGATGACTTTCATCATTCAGTCGTACGTTCATGATGCGCTGCAGGATCGTATCTAGCAGGAATGCNAATCGGAATCCGCACTATTTCTAACTAACAGTTTGTAGAGGTTCGCCGAGTTCTACCGCAGACCCAAAAAAATGGAAAATATTGAATCTAAGCTTAATCACAAACTTTAAGGTGTACTTCAATATCCAATTTTCCAAAAATATATTGGAGCATTGAACTTGAAGCGTTCTATCAGTTTGCATAATGCGACCTTTGGTTGACGGCTAATGCTGAGCACTCTCCTCAGTACTAACAGCGAACCTTCGCCAACCTGTGTTAATCAACTGGATCGGTTCCATTCTTCTGTGAATCGTCTTACAATGGCACCGCATATTGTACGCACAACTCTAGCCGTTGGTGTACACACTAAACATGTTTGTGGCCAATCCGAGTTACATAGTTTTGAAAAACGGCAGTGAGCGCAAGGCGTCTATATATTTGCCGTAAATCCGTTTGTGCGGACAGTTTTATTTTGTTTTCTTATGCGTATGATGAGCCGCCATGCGCCGCCAGTTTGTCCTGGGCATAAAGCTTAGGCAATCTGCGCAAGGAATTTTTCCTGGTGTCCTCAAATTAAAGGATGTTACTAAGTAATGAATTTACCGTAGATGGTGTGCCGATGTCTCGTGTTCGCAACGTCAGGGAGCATGTCCGAAACTTGATATGCGAGTGTAAAAAAACCGAGTGCCAGTATTTGAGTCTGAAATATAGTGGATCATTACTTGTGCTGGTGATGCATTGAATCACCCATAATTTCCAAAGTAGATGGTCACGTTTAGGCAGATCAACCATGCACAACCATAGGATTGAGTGAATGCCGGATATTTATTTTGTTGAACGCATACCTTATGGTTAAGGAAAGTACATGACCGAATTCACCCCTTTCAAATAACTCTGGCTTGATGCCAAGGTGACGGATAAAACCTGCCATCCTGTCTTCCGGATGCGAATCAACCGAGTTATTCTGGCATGCAAAAAATTTGAAGACTGGGAAACTGTGCCGAAGTTCTCGAAATAATCCTTTCATACCTCACGAAAGGACGCGGAAGAAGACGCAAACAAACTCCGACCGCTTATGCTCAAACTTGAGCTTAAATTGCTCAATGCTCCGATGTTTAGAAAAACTTAATCAGTAACACCGTAAACCAGTGGTTTACACCGTACGGCTCAATAATTCCCAGGAAAATATGTATAATTATGGTGCCAGATTTCGTACAACATTTAACAATAATGCCGTGGTTATTAACTCGATCCGTTAAATCACAGCAACAGACTATGCAGTTCAACACGTACCCAGTAAATTCGATTGTGAGTGGAATGCGAAATGTGGAAGCAGGGTGATAACAGGCTCCTTGGTTCCAGAAATTATCCTGGCCTGAAGGCGCCAAACCCAGCGTTCCGTCGAAACTATTTATTTCTTGCATTGGCGGTTGGATTTGTGAAACAGAGAGGAATCGATAATCACCAGCACTTCGACCAATCTTCATGACAGCGTGATTATTCAAAAGATCAATACATACCTTTATTGTAGCCAAGGACATTCGTCCGGTTAAGTGAAAAGTTTTGTAGTGAAGACATTGAGTTTCATCTTCTGAAAAGGCTGGTTCAAACCCCTCCTGACTGATTCCTGGTGAAGCTATCCATGAGAACGGAGAACTGGTATCCAATAGTAACCTAAGAGGCCTAACACGGGTTCCCACAATTGCATTCAAAACAAGGAATCCCTTCAAACGGGTTCGATAAGTGAGTAAACTAACATAGTCGTTTGTCACTAGCTTCGATCCAAACTCTAATCGCCGCGTCCTGTTCAGTGAAACTTCATCCGTATAAATGAAATTTCTTTTCAGCCGCTCGGATCCAAAACCAGCATACGAACTTCTGTGCGGCTTAATTTCGATCGGCACAACTTACTCATTGAGCGGCAAACTGTGCATTTCAATTGCACTCAGTAGTAGTCCAGCAAGACACCAGAACATATTGTCAAAAAATGTCCGTATTTTTTAAACAACGTTTCTCTAAATTTAGGTATATATTATCAATGAAGCTACTGCTTAAGTGCCATTGGATGACACAATAGACTGATTTGTGCAACCGAAGCCCACTAGTCCAACCAAAAGCAGTTAGGATCCACTGGTTAATTTCCTCCATTGGTTACCACTTGACAGCTTTCGGACTGATGGAGATTTTGAACTTCATATGTTAAGTGGGATTTTTCTTCGATCTTGAATGAATAACCCGTCAGGATGAAAGGCGGACCTGAATGTGGCGGGTGGTTTGTCTGCCAAATGAATTTGTGCATGTGGACCGCATGCGAACGCTTCTATAGACCGTCCTGAAGAAAATATTAGTAGCCAATGGTAAAAAGGTTGGTCAGGTTGCGGGCCGACTCTGCGGTAGTCAATCAACCAAGGCTGTGCTGGAGTAACGGTGCAGTCTTGGTGATCGTGGGCCTCAGGTTTATTCGATCGGGAGCCGTTAGTCGTGAACATTGTTCGCTGGATGGTGTACGAATTTTCCATAAATGTGCCGGGAGCCTGCTTATCCTCAAATTTTCTCAAAAGTTGAACACCAACTGTGCGGTCGAAAAATTAACCAGACTCAATATGCAGAGGATAACTGTTGCCAGCTTGCCACAGAGTATCTCACTGGTTGATGCACCAGCACCTAACGCAGTTATAATAAATGTAGTTGGCTAGCTCCGGACCTGCATTCCTTGAGTTTACTCAATTTTGCAGAGTAATTTACAGCTCGCTGATAGGTGTCCCCCAATGTGTGCCTTTAGTCTCACATGTTAATAAATATTCGCAAATCTACCAAATACCTGAAGGATTACAATGTGGAACACCTTGTTTCACTTTGTCGGCAGTGGCCGGCCGTTCAGTCATATGGTCAAATGTTATTTTATCAGCATATGTCAGTTCTCAATTTTTGGTGATAGACCCTATATCACCCAATACCTTATTGGCATTTGCGCAGTTAATGCCCTCGTGTTTTTGATGGTTAATTTCTTTTGAATTATTTTTGCTGCCTCTTGATTTGGATAATGTTCAAAGCTGGCTCTGTGTATGTAAAAACAGTGAATTCTCAAACCGCGCACTGACGGATGACAAAGAAAATGAGTTGACTAGCTCATACCTAGCGCCCAATACATAATCCAAAAAATATTAAGTAGTTCGTTTAAAGTACTGCTCCTTCATCCAGCGATGTGAAACATATTCTGTCATAGTCAACAAAAAATTCCTTATTACATTCGGCATTTTTCATATAAACGGCCATCCAAATTTTCACAGGTGTTTTATGGACGGGCTAAACATTTCCGAGCGGGTTCGATGGACAGTTAGTCGCGACTGGCATTGGATAAGCTGTGCGCACGAAATCATTCTAGCGCTAATATTTCATCCTTTTTACCTACTGAGGGCAAGTACTCAAATAAAAAAGGCGATGAGTGCAAAAGATTTTCCACCACAAAGCATAACTTTGTTTACTACTTGTCACAAGGATTCTTGTTTCGATCGCTCCAAACTATCTGGAATAAACGCCTGTTACTTTTTGCCGATCGCATTCTGCTGAGCATAATTGTTGGCTATGACCACTTGCATGCGGTATAATAGTTTGCATAGATCTACAGTTCGGAATTTGATGCGGAGATACCTCTCAGTTAAGAAGTGGCGAAACGGTGCACGATGAAAAATCTCTACCCAGCGCGAACAAGATACCGTGTTAACTTGTGTGGCAATACTGTTTAAGTTGTATACAAAGCCTGAATATGTTTTCATTCAGGACCGAACCTCCAGCACTGCGGTTAATTCAAGGAGGCGTCTCGCAGATTCCCAGGCCCTTTTCACATGCGGTCACAGTTAATTTCCGGGGTAAATCATGGCTTTTCATCGTATTGATGTCACCTGTGAACCTAAGGAAATAGAAGCATTTAAGCTCCGTCAACTTTGAATACAACATGAGGCAGAGTTACAGGGTGAGATTTTCCCCCTGGCCTGGAGATACCCCTGTAAGCACTGTGAGGATTATTGCAAAATTCAAAAATTCAAAAAGCAGCATCGTGTAAGTGGGAGAGGTTTGGTCGATTTACAGGGACCGGTAGGGCCGTTGAAGAAGGGTGTGGCAAAATTTGCCAAAACGCTTGCATCAAGGTTGATCTTTAGCAGAAGGTGGGCGGTCAGTAAATATACCAGACATATACCATGCAAATGATCATCAGTGTCTCTAGACGAGATTACCTGTGGCACATTTGTGTGCAGTTGATTGGAAAACCTTCTAAATAAAACAGGATCTCTACAATCAAACAAGAGTGCATCACTAAACCCCTTCATTCTGCACGTAAATCATCCAGATATTTCCTGCATAACATCACCCCAGGTCAAGTCCACCTGTGTACATACACATGGCAGTCCACTGTTTTCGCTGTGCTGAATTAGTGATGTTCTCAAATTTTACTCTGAATTCTATTACCCTGCAAATTTCCGTTGCTTCATTAAAACACGAAGTTGATTATTTCGGTTGACCTTTTGCGTTCTGACCCTTTGTCGACTGTTGAAACACCCGACTCAGATAACAAGTCAAACATCTTGAACTCGTTTCCCGTTATTCGCGGCCTATCTCGGCACTGAGTTGCGTTACAAATGTGAGTGCTTAGGTTTGAATTAGCACATCCGTGCAAATCTCAGTCATTAACGGGCCACGCATGACGAAACTGGTCGTCTGGAGGATGTTGAACCACATTCACTCTCAAGAAAAATCTTTCGAAGTACCTGTGTTGAACTTTCACACAATCTGCATTCAGCAGGCTAGCTGGTATCGGGAATTTGTGCGAATCTAGGAGGAGGTAAGAAAGGTACAGTGAAACTTTGGCCAGTCCGGTTACGAATCTACTCAGCCGTAAACCAAAAGTTGCTGAAATTTTCGGCAGAAAATTGAAACCCTATGTGTGAAGAAGTTAGGAATAGAGAAGAATGTCATCCTCACGTAAGACTGTAATATTCCGACCTTCATATTGGTACATTAGTCAACTTAATCGTTGGCTATGCTCTGTAATTCGGTGACGTGGTTTTTGCTAGTACACACGCTTCCACAGCCATAGAACAGGAAATGAGACGACAGCCACACCAGAACCAGGGAACCGCGGAGCTTTTCATCGAACAGGACTAATTTGTGCCGTCCGACATATTTGCCGCCAGATGCGGACATATTTGTATCAAGTAGACCTGAAAACGTTTGTCGTGGGGCTCGAGTGAACATAAGTTATTGAGTAAGGGCACAATAACTAACTAAATGGAAACCAACAGGCTGTATATCAGGTGGGGAGCAAAACCAATGACACCTGCACCGTGTTAGACCTAAACATATGTGTAAAATGTTGAGCCTAATTTAAAATGATACTCATGGTTGTGAGTAAACGTAATCTCAGGGATTGTATTATTGGCAGCGCACGCAAAATTCCTACCTGTTTGTCTTTGCAAACATATTTTCTGAAACGTTTAGGTTTCCGGTAAACCTCTTGGAATCTATACTAACTTGGGTGTGAGATAATACTTGGATACCTTCAAGAAATGAACGAAACGCCAACTGTTTTCTTTAATCCAAGCACCCAGTAGATAATCGTCCAATTTGAAAGTCCGCAATGGCCAAAAAAAGCTCCTTGGAAAGCACACGAGCACAATCGATTTCACAGGACGTGATAATATTAAAGCCTCACTAGCTCATTACAACCCACGTAGTGATTTTCCTAGTATCCTAGTGAGATTCACTTGGCTATCAGAATAATTTAGCGGACAATTGAGGAAGTTGGCTAATTAGATGCACTTCGACATGGCAGACAAACAGGAAACTTGATGTTTATTATTAAGTTACTATTAGGGTGCAGCATGCAACTGGTTGTCCGGCGTTTTGTGGCATCACTTTGCTGCGAAAAACAAGGTTTGTGTATATCACGATGGCCAGATTCCTTAAAGTAGCTCCAGAACGCCCAAAACGTACTGCTACACTAACATTTCAACAGTAAAGTTGGCAAGCATCTAGGGCAATCAATCATTACAATGAATTCAACAGAAGCTAATGTGTACTCATATATGCCACAGCAGCGCGACCGAATGTGTGCAGCATTCGGGCATTTTATAGAGGCATGATCGATGTTGACTTGTGTTCATTAACGCCTGTGGGACGGCCAAGATAAATTTCGAAAGGTCTCCTTTGGATAATGTGGACGTTGTACCTTTTGCTCTGGCACGCGCACGCACTCAAGCTCTTGCACCGGCGTGTTCTAAATTTGAATTCCATGTTCCAATCTGCGAGTCTTTTTTCAGGCACCGAGCACTGGAAAGGATCAGCGGCGGATACCACAGACTAGTGAATCAGCGGATATAACATTATAACCGCAAGAGTAGGACTAAAAAAGCGCATGAGTTGTAGGACGGAAAGAATTCCTTTTCTGATTGGCCATTGCCTGCTGATCAACTAAGTGTTGCACATGCGTAGGACGCCCGCGCCGATATGCCTAAACGTTAACTTGAAAATACGTATACGAAAAGCAGCTTGTTGGCTACACTAATGTGTAATTAAATATAATAATCGGTATTCTCGCTAGTTACGAATAAATGATTCAAAAACTCGAGAAAAACCCTCGCTTCTGAGTAAATCTTGAAACTGACGGACGGACAGCGCGAGTTTCTTCACAAAAAGCAAATGTCGAGCCATCTCAAAACTGGAAAAACAAGCCATTTAAACGTCATCCAGTAATCGCGGTTCGTTAATATACAAGATTAGGTTCGGACCGGCAGCTTAGTGACTGATATCAGGAAATCTTTATATCCGACACGGCACCACAAACTCTTATACCAGACCAAAAATACGAAAGATTCGTCAACAAGAACAACATGAGAGTAGCGACAGGCCTTTTAAACCTACGTCAGACGGCATACACATATGGTCCTTATCGGAGAGGCCACACATTGTAGCACAGTGCCTCTTAAGCCCGCCATATCTCGGTGACCCCACTGAAAAGAAAATTATCGTTTAAGTTGAGCGACCGTAGTGAAAGAATGAAAAGGTTGTCGCTTTCTAGTTCATTAGCAATGTTCATGCTGAATTTTGGAACCGATAGTTTTGGATTGGCAATTACGTAAGAGGCCATACACAACGGTCTCTACGGCAGGCAAATGTCATTTCTGGCATGATGGCCTCATATTAAGTCAGTAGTAGTCAGAAGTGTATGAGTACTTGAATGCCCGAGATTTTGGAAGCCTGTGCAAAAACTGATGGTAAGTCGGGTAACACAGAGACTATTTTATATGTACACCTTCAATGCGCTCAATCAGTCAGTAACTCAGTGAATGCATACGATTATTGTCATATTAATCTGACCCACACTACGGATAGCAGATTTGTAAAGGATAAAGAGCAGTTGATCTGAATCATGTTGAAATATTAGTATTCTAAATTTTATGCAAACTACTAGTCACTTGGGAACAATCTAGGTTGTTCATTTTTGGTTACCCTCATTCGTTCCTTCCGCGATGGTCCCGCGCATCACGGCATGATGGCTCATATTAAGTCAGTAGTAGTCAGAAGTGTATGAGTACTTGAATGCCCGAGATTTTGGAAGCCTGTGCAAAAACTGATGGTAAGTCGGGGTAACACAGAGACTATTTTATATGTACACCTTCAATGCGCTCAATCAGTCAGTAACTCAGTGAATGCATACGATTATTGTCATATTAATCTGACCCACACTACGGATAGCAGATTTGTAAAGGATAAAGAGCAGTTGATCTGAATCATGTTGAAATATTAGTATTCTCAATTTTATGCAAATTACTAGTCACTTGGGAACAATCTAGGTTGTTCATTTTTGGTTACCCTCATTCGTTCCTTCCGCGATGGTCCCGCGCATCACATACTTAATCAGGCTTCTCATTCTTTGGCCAGTGGATAAGAAAATTTTCCGTAGAAATTGCGCACTCTGTCCTAACGTCCTGCTATGAGGTTACAAGTCATTCTGATTTATCACCATCCAAATTTTAGTTTGGTGAGGGTGATTTAGGCCGCTCGCCATCGGGTTTCCTGTTGTTTACATTTAGTTCCTTTACTCCAGATGGTTTCAAATTGGTTTTGAAATTCAAGTGCCCCTCTTTTGTTTGAATGCGTTTCTACCCATATTTCCTTCGATGTTTATTCTGGTTGGTCGAATCCATGACGTCGAGGCTCCAAATTCAGGACACTGTTTTCTTAAGGTTCTCCAGCAGGACCAAGATTTCACTGCCCGAGATCTTGGGATCTGGTCATCTGCGATCAAAATGAGTAAAAGAATAAAATAAAATGGTATTATATATCTGTAAGTTCAAAGGTAAGGGCACTCCGGGGGATCTCTGAAGTGTGCTGAAGAAGCCCACAAAACACGTTTTTATTTTCTAGAGTTTCAGGGTTTTGATACGGGCAGAATTTCGCAATCAAATCGTAAGAATTTAAAATCCAACCGTGATCGATGCCCATAAAACTCACAGATTTCACCCTGCTACGTAGCTACATTTTGTTTGGTAGAATCTTTTTGGAGGATTTCCTGGGCATGGCATGTCGGCGATATAATTGTGGGGAATTTTGAACGCTTATTTGCTGAGGGAATCTCATAATCCATGTTGTATACACTTTTCCATGCTGGCATCTTTGTCTTTCTTTATTTAGAGCAAATCAATTCCCCATCAGACAACCAGACTTGTACCTATTTTTGATCCCGTGTTACATGTGACATAGACTGTAGCGGCAGACCTCATTTCCCCCACTGACGATTACTTCAAAGTTTAACTTGTCGGGAGAACACTGGCAGCAGTCACCGGATACAGTTCTTGGGACGCGTCTCGCCAGCTGTAAAGTACGATCTCATAGGCGTTTTGTCCTACTGAGCAAGGAGACTACGCATTTCTGACCGACTAAGCGAAAAAGAGAGACCTGCGAATAACATCCTCCTTACCAATGGCTACAGGGAGCACTGCTGTGAAACTCACGGTGATAATCAATCACAAATATCTTCGGTTTACGTAGACTACAATATTTTAGTCTGCAACTCCCCCCATTGTAATTGACACGCTCACTTTTTGTCCTATGAGCAAGGAGACTACGCATTTCTGACCGACTAAGCGAAAAAGAGAGACCTGCGAATAACATCCTCCTTACCAATGGCTACAGGGAGCACTGCTGTGAAACTCACGGTGATAATCAATCACAAATATCTTCGGTTTACGTAGACTACAATATTTTAGTCTGCAACTCCCCCCATTGTAATTGACACGCTCACTTATTTAAGGCGCGTTCACATTGTACCATAGGTAGGGAACACATATCATTGAAATATGGAGATGTGAACAAACAACCGGATGTTCGTTACTTAGTTCTCAAAACCAAATGAAATGAATAAAGCAAAGGAAAATCAGATCGTACTGCCAAATACAAAAATGGAGTTTTCAGCACACGTGCCCCCCCCCCCCTCTGTTCTTATCCACACACAAAGACCAAGCATTATTCTGGCCGCCCATCTACCGAGTTGGAATAGCCTAGTTGAAGCGAGAGGCCTTCTGTTATGAGGCGCTTTGTTGAACACACGGTGGAGAAAGATTGTGGTAATCAGACTCTAGCATCCACTGAGTATGTGGAACCTAAAAAGGTACCACCATGTGTCATTCCGGTAGAGTTTGAAGCGTATATGTCAGTAAGGATCGCGCAAGTGAGTAAACCCCTATGTCAACATTTGGTTGGGTTAGGGGAGTCTGAGCCTAAATCGTATCCGTTATTATGTCCGAGTTTTCCAAACATACTTGTGAAAACCAGGATCCCTGTCAATATTTCAAATAGCTGCGACAGGGAAAAAAGTAGCGTTAACTTCAAAACATACGATTGGAAAATGAAGGTCAGATCAGTAGCCATTTACAACAAGCACGAGAGCTGGTAATCGGTAATTTGTAAAAAAAAAGTTCCTAGTTCAATAAAGCATTGGTTCAGCTAAACGTAAGTAGATTGCGATTTGCGATGAGAATGACTTAGGTAATATCTCCTTTGAGCTACAGGGTTCGATAACTGGGAAGTAGAATATTAGTGAACCCAGTTCGAGGCATTCTGCCTCAGGGGAATTCTCTTGAGAAATAATTTGACAATCTTCGGCATCCAGGAAGACGAATCGACCACAAACAATCAGAAGGCTACGTGCCTATAGTGAGAGATTGTATAATATATATAATTAATAAGAATAGAATCTTATGTAAGGCAACGTGCATTGGCCGGGTCACATATTCACGGATTCACGGACTGATACACATTATCGTGGCTATTGCCGGGAAGAGATTCCGGTGGTGCAAAAGTGCATGCATGGCCAATTTCGAATGATGGCTGGAAGTTATTTTTTCGGAACACTGCGTGAGTAAAGTGTTTGGAATAAACGGTGATGCTCGAAAGATAAAACTAGATTAAACGATGTTATATTGTCTGCTATATGGGTTGTGACGCCTGGAGTTGGCTGGTTTTTTTCCTGATATAGACCACCATGGAACGTCGGCAGAATTTGACGTATTGCATGCGCTTATGTATCCAGGCCATAAAAAATTGATTGATTAAATATAGGGGGATAACTTCGCCATACTGAGACGATTTTGACTCATACGAGAGAGCTGGCAACATTTTCAACTGAACCATAGTTGGTACTTGTTCGAAAGCGTGCACATATGATACGATACCAACAAGTGGTGCACTTATTACAATTTGCAACGCAGACTACTTGCACAACTGATGAAACAACTATACCGCCGCAGATAATACTTGCTGGATTGAATCGACATGCAATATACTTACCATGAGTATTACTTAAACGAAGCTAATATATTATGAAAGACTGCCAGGCGATGTATGATGGACAATTCCGAGCAAGCGCTAAGGTCCGCAACTTGGGTTTTCGAGTTATTACATCAGGAAGCGTACGCTAGGACGCTCATTTAGGTCGGTCACATTTTGAGTTATCCTAGCACCGAAAAGCGTTGTCGGCCCTATTGGAAGAAGAAAACACCGTCGCGTATTTCGTTTAAGGGAACCACGAAATATTTACAGTAGATATATTCCTCTCACAAATCGATAGAAAAACCAGTTAAGTTGAAAAGACGGCGCACTTGATTCATACTTGATCATGGAGCCTTGAGCATTTCACTGAATAATAGTGGGCAGGAAGATACAGATGATGGCATTCATGTATGTGTCATTATACTAGATGACAGGCTTTGTAAATTTACTCACTGAAGCCAATCTTCATTAGAAGACTGTATAATGATCAGGATTATAAGATGTTTCATTATGGGTCATGGCATGCAGATGTGTAACCGGCGTTCATGATTACCACTCGGAATATAATTAGTCATACGAAGTAGCAACTTTGAAGCCCCGATTGTAGCCGTTACACTGGTGCACACTACTCTTCACGAAAGCGATATGGTGTTTGCATTGGAATAGGCCACACGATATGAATTGCTTGCATTTATTGGGAATAAGGAGGCGCGTTTACTGTCAGCTGTGTGGAAACAATCGAAAAAGACAGATTCGCCCTAATAACTCAGCTGTAACATATTAGTGTGAACACCCACCTTTGCTGAATCAATCATCATAAAAAATAACCTCGTCAAAATCTGTTCATTTGAGTGCTGAGTAACTACATGAGAAGTATCACATCAAATGGATTGCTGCGCGCAATGGGAGTCACACTTTCAGGCTGGGATATGTGGTTTACACTAGCAGGGCACTTTTAAGCAAAACTCACTCATGAATTTTCGCAGAAAATGTGAATAAAAGCGGATCACCTACGCACATACTGGCGAGGTATAAGTTAAAAAACTGGTTAAAAAATCCGAGCACGTTTTCTAGCAGGGTTGCGATATTAAATAGTTCATGGGCGAACCGAAAGCGGGTCGCTCTCCAATTTTTCAAGCACGGACAGCGCACACAAGTTTTTGTTTTCACCGTCACTGAAGGTCATACTCACGGCATACTCATACTCATACTACGGCATACTCACCACTTGGTAGTGTCCCGCGGTTACCGTGAAACTGCCTCCCCACTGCATGATCTGAGGACTTGATTACTTGCCGAGGGGCCAAAAAGAAGACTGGGATAACTAATATTATTATGCCACAATCTATTGCTCTACGCCCGCAGAAAAATATCGCCGAACGCGTTTTCAACTTTCGTTACCCAATAGACAAGATTTTCTTCAGGTGCTCGGCAGCTTCTCGTAATAACATTCCAGTTGTGTGCTGCTTAAAGGAGACACTAAATTACAGCACCCTGTAAAACAGCGATGTAGAACACTCAGCTGAATAATCACATTCTCCAAAGGATGTTAAAATTTCCCATGTATATAATTCATGCTCTGAACATTTTTGATATTTTATCTTTGTGAAAACATTAACAGAAGGTAATCGTCATGGGAACTCATCCAGATTTCCAAAGTCCTAACGGACTGCAACGTGCATGGTGTCATAAAGATTAAGATATTTCGCATTCATTGTGTTCGCGCAGTCCATGTGTGGGTTCACGATATGTATCGCTGTTCCTTCACGCTCCGCGCTATGTGAGCTTCAAGCGATCAATTGGACAGGACTAGAAAAATTTCACGAGACAAAAAATGCGCACAGGACAAATAAGAGATGCGTGTCTGCTATTCGACTCAGATATACGGTGGATATCCAATACGTTTTGGAATGTATCGGGAAATCCGTATTATGATGCTCTAGGCATCCAATATCTAGCGTCCGGTGAAAGGTATTGTATATTAAATAACAAGCTGCTACTCACCAAACTTATGAGGCCCAAAGTAGCATAGTCCACCAAATGGGGGGAAACATTTCTAATATTTGATTACTCCACTTGGTTCAGTTAGTAAACTGATGATGAAACTTTGCAGATGAAACTGGCACCGTTTATCGCTAGCTCTAGAAATCCCACCATCCGCGACTGGAATGCCTTACTCTGGCTAAATATGCTTGCTTTGATTACACCGTTCAAGTGACGTATCCGAAGAAGGCTGAGCACCTTCATCGCCCGTTATTTCGAGCAGAAGGCATTAGAGGGAACGTTTTCTGCTATCGAGTCGTACATTAAAATGCTGTCCATTTTCAACCGGATTAGATGGGAATTTGAAGGAATCAATTAAAATCCAGGGGCGTTTTAGAATGGCCAGGCGATTTATCCCCACTCAAAAGTTTAGCATGCCATACGTGACTGAGTATATTTAGACTAGGAGAAAGGATTCAACCAAAGAATAAATGAATCCTACCTGCTACCCGGATGTTAGATGGTTGCCACGATCATACAGTACCAAAATCTCTGAGGTGTCTCATGGAGTTTATGTCGAAATATCAACCGGTTCGGCAGTCCTATTTTCAAAGTTCTCACTACATCAGCGAAGGTGTTTCGCGAGTGGTTTCCAAACCAAGAAATTTAGACAAAGTGAGAATGACATTCATCTCAACGTTTTAGTGGTCTACAAGAACGTCAAGTCAGCAATCCTACTAAGACCATCAACATTTAAGCTAAGTTACCATACGCTCCGCACGATGCCTGGAGACACACAGGGAGGTATATCGTTCATTTGTAATGACCAGTACAATTGGAGAAAACAGTAGGCGGACAAAATAAAAGTAGGTGTAACAGTCTTTGTCAGCTGAAACATTCCTCAAAACTTAGATGTCTACCCGATAGTCCTTTACAATGCCCTGCTGGGCTTTTGCAATTGATATGCAGACGAACAAGGGCGAACTCAGGAAACGTCATAAAGTTGGAGATCAACGGCGTTATATTATAGGAGAAATGATTTTGATCCAATCGCTGAATAAATTATTCTTCAGAAGAATAAAAGTACATAAATGCACTGTGTTGACAGAGATGAACGTCACACGTTGTTGAGATAAGAAACATATTGTGGTGTCCAGATCAGTGACTGCTTGCAACAGCAAGGCTCTGGTCATTAATCCAGGGAAGAAAAACCCTTACCTCTTATTCTTGTGAGGTGTATCAATTCACACAATCAGTAGACCAACAGACGTCCGTGGTAAATTGGGGATAACCGAAAATTGGCTGCCCACCTTTCATTTGGAAATTAATCGTGATTTACAAATTTGCCGTCAAACATGCTTCTCCATGGCTCGTTAGGTTCATGGTGATATACTTGATCTACTAACGCCGGACTACATGCCATCCCAAGTGGACATGCATATGTTCGCTGTAAATGCCCCTGCAAAAGACTAGCACGAGCCAGTGGGCGGGATACGTACGTTTTACCTTCAAATAGCCTGATAACACGCCACCTAGTTCCCTTTCAATAAACCCCAGTAAGCACGGAAATTGATCATATTTTATTTTTGTTTCTGCACTCAATCCGTGATGCTCGGTGGAACATGCCGTCACTGCGAGCAATAAATCTTCATCCAAGGCTGTCCGAAATGCTCAGCCTTACAAGGCTTTCCGTTGTTTTGAGGTAAGCGCACAGTTTGCAGAAAAGGCCCCTTTGATATTTCTTTTGCTAACTTGCTGTGCTTCTTTATCGATACGTGACTTCTTCAAGACAACCAAACATTTTAATCGGAGGAATCTGTTTTAATACTGTTTTGGTCTGCGCAAATCTGTGTAACTATTTGTAATCTAAATCAGTAGGTGCTTGCGTATGGAATGACCAGAGGGTTAAACACACAACTCAAACGTGAATTTCTCTATTCCGTGATCCGGCAGGAAAAAATCGATCAGGAGTCATTAGGCAAGCTTTCACTGCGGATTCAAAATAGCGAATAGAATCAAACCATTTGGCGTTGAACGAGTGATGGGTTTATTAGTAATGGAAACGTTTCTACAGAACACAATAATTCGCCCGTTAACTTTATGTCCCTTATTACGTTCTGGTGCTTCGATGCTCGGTTGCCTCAGATAACGTGCCAATAAATTGAACATATTCTGACACAACCACGGCCACGAAATGGGGTCCGTATAGCCAGAATTCACGAAAATTCGACACATTTCGACGGTACTTATTAGTGGTGTTCCAGCTAAATGTTGAACTATTTCCAAGTTTCCAAGTGAAACACGGGTGTAATATATAGCACACTACTTTTGAGGAATTATTGTGACTGAACATGGC
Source organism: Opisthorchis viverrini (assembly GCF_000715545.1). NCBI lineage: Eukaryota > Metazoa > Platyhelminthes > Trematoda > Opisthorchiida > Opisthorchiidae > Opisthorchis > Opisthorchis viverrini. The sequence continues at coordinate 106,661 of NW_008751980.1, read as the reverse complement.
GCTCTGAGCCATTCGACTGATATAATATTCAGGAAGAAAGCCCGCTTCTAGCCAAAGTTCTCTATGTGCTAACTTGTGAAATACACATATTTTCGGATCGTAATCAATATTAAGCCTGAGGTATGACAGTCATTATTCAGGGTGGGGAAACCCTTATCATTCCTCTAACCCGGTTATCCACGCACGTTTACAGGAAATCCTGAAATCACACTCGCAGTACTGTTTTACTTGGGCTTGAGAGATGTAAGAAATGGATGCCACAAATCTAGGGTTCCAGGCTAGTTAATCCGTGTTAAGTGAGTCTGTTTCTGCTGTCATTACATTAACTGATGATGAAAAAGACAATTAATATAGAACACATTTGGGGCATCTATTGAAACGTTCGTTGTGGAGGATGGATAAGCCTCACATATTTTGGAATATTCGCAGATCGGGGGTATTGGTTGGTAATTGATCAGGTGGCTGTTGGTCTGTTCGCCGAGCTTGGCAATTGATTTGATAACGTTTCGACACCATTCGGGAAACATCTTCAGTGCGCTGTTGGTTGGGTAGTTCCTCTCTTCGTGCCTGCGTTTATATAGTCTAAAAAGAGCAGCCTTTGCGCTGTAACGTGGATTCTGATTGGCCCGTTCTTGCTCTGTATTGCGTCGTGGACGCGTTCTTCTTTCTTCTTGCAAGGCCCAGTATTCTGACGTTGTTCCAATCGAAATGGTGTCCTTCCCCATCTTCGTGTGCAGAGATGACAGAGAGTTGGTCATATCTCTTGGTGGCGAGCTTATTTTCGGTGACTCTGGTTGACAGTTTCCTCCCAGTTTGTTCCACGTAGTGTTATTCACAATCATTGCACTGAATTTTGTAGATTACATTTGTCTTTTCCATTGCATTAAGTGTCCCCTTTGGATTAGATAGCACTATTCGCAGCGTGTTAGCGGGTCTGTGGGCGAAATTTATGGCATGCTGTTGTAATATCCTGGCGGTCATCTCCGAAATGGTTTT
>NW_008751980.1:19902-105615 GCF_000715545.1 Opisthorchis viverrini | reverse complement strand
TTTTAATAGTTGTCGCGCTGGTTCAACGACAGCCAAAATCATCAAGAGCCTGAAGCTACTGACGGACCTCCCAAAGATCACAACCGAAGAATATTGGCGAATGAGCCAGAGAAACCAATACCCCACGCTACTACGGACTCCCGAAAGTACACAATGAGACCACACAACTAAGGCTAATTGTGTCACTCCCAGGCACACCAACCTACAACCTTGCAAAGGAACTATGGAGAAAGGTCAAGTATCTCATCAATGAATCGCAACACTCAATCAAAAACGCACAACAGTTCTTGGATAAACTAAAGAATGTGACAATAGAAGAGGACGAAACAATGGTCTCATTTGATGTCAGCTCACTGTTCACATCAGTGGACCTTCACTCGGCAAAGACAACAGTCGCTGAACTACTGGACAGTCATGGACCTCCCAGTGGACCTCTAAGGAAGGAAGACATATGTGAATTGCTCAGCCTCTGTTTGACCACGTACTTCGAATTCAACGGTGAATACTACGAACAATTGAAAGGAGCACCAATGGGTTCCCCAATTTCAGGGTTCATCGCCGAGATCGCAATGCAAAAACTGGAGAGGACCGTGTTGCCGGACATCAACCCGAAGCTTTGGGTACGTTATGTAGACGACACTTTTGTCATCATCAAGAAGAGAGAACTACAACGAGCAATCCAATTGATAAACAGTGTCTCCGATGACATCAAGTTCACGATGGAAGAAGAAAACAACAACAAACTGGCGGTTTTAGATGTCCTCGTCACAAGGTTGCCGAACGGACAAATGCAAACGGAAGTCTACAGAAAAGCTACGCACACGGATCAAATTCTGAGCTACCACAGCAACCACCCAAACTGCCACAAAGAGAGCTGCATCCGGACACTATTCAAGCGAATTGAAACACACTGCAACACAGTAGAATCTAAAGTAAAAGAAGAGAAACGCCTATACAGAATGTTTCAAAGGAACGGTTACCCAAGGAATTTCGTCTGGAGATCTCTGAGAAAATGCAATTCAACCAACGCGACAACCAGAAACACAAGCAAAACAATCACATTACCATATATCAAAAACATTTCGGAGATGACCGCCAGGATATTACAACAGCATGCCATAAAAGTGGCCCACAGACCGACTGACACGCTGCGAAGAGTACTATCAAAACCAAAGGGGACACTTAATGCAATGGAAAAGACAAATGTAATCTACAAAATTCAATGCAATGATTGTGAAAAACACTACGTGGGACAAACAGGGAGGAAACTGTCAACCAGAATCACCGAACATAAGCTCGCCACCAAGAGACATGACCAACTCTCTCTCATCTCTGCACACGAAGATGGGGAAGGACACCATTTCGATTGGAATAACGTCAGAATACTGGGCCAAGCAAGAACAAAGAAAGAACGCGAGTTCATGGAGGCGTGGTACTCCACTGGTGGAGCAATAAACAGGCACATTGAGATTGATCCTGCCTACCAGCCTCTGAGGACAAAGGAAATCCAGAACCACAGAACCCGAGGCCGGACAAGGACTCAAAGAAGAAATCAATAGAACAGCAGGCTACTAAAAATAGGAGGCACGCCACAAACCAACAGAGAAGCCGACCACGACGCAATACAGATCAAGAACGGGCCAATCAGAATCCAGGTTACAGCGCAAAGGCTGCTCTTTGTAGACTATATAAACGCAGGCACGAAGAGAGTAACTACCCAAACAACAGCGCACTGAAGATGTCTCCTCGAATGGTGACGAAACGTTTGCAAATCAATTGCCAAGCTCGGCGAACAGATCAACAGCCACGTGATCAATCACCAAACCTCATATCTGTATTCTTAATGACATTAATCTGCACGACTATCCCCGCGATGAGGCTCGCATGTGTTTTCGCTGAATGCCTGACGTATGTTGGTGTAGTCTTAACGACAAACGTATCCAGAGCGAGAACATAAATTTTCATTTGGCCTACCCTCTGTCATCAAGACGTTCTTTCGGAACGGTCGGTGTGCGAGATTACAAATTAAGATGAACCGTCTGGAACTGAGGTTCAGTTCACACGATCGTGCAGTGTGTGCGAAAGGAGGACAGCTGCTTGGAGTAGCAACAACTGTTCTTGGGCACAGGTTGCATTCAAGTACCGGCCTGCTGCTTTGGATAGAAATAAAATAGAACTCAGTATAGCATCCTATGATTGGTAGACACATCTCAAAAATCATGAACTTTGTTTACCGTAGATGGAAGGAGCGTGATATTAGAGTGCAGAGGTTGCTTGCCTGGTCCGCATGGGATTGCGTATACGGGGACGAGCTAAAAATACGAGACAAACGCACACCAAGTTCTTTGATTTCCGCGGAAATTGGTGACAGGTTGCTTATAAATCTTGGAACGCATCACCTTGTAGATAGTGCTGAAGGAAGTCATTTAGAACGTTGTGGATAAGCTGTTGGGGCTAGAGACACTTGGCTCATGAGCCAGACAGTCGAAGTCTTATTAGATTGAGTAAACAGCAAAATATTTTGCAAGGAAAAGAGGTATGTAAGCGGTTAATACATTGTCCACAAGGAGGAACGATTCAACGTAAAGCACATGGTCGGGAAATCCGTTGGCATGTAGTAGGAACAAGATAGCTGCTAGCACGCACAGCACTCCTCCTTTCATTAGTGTTTGTTAGCGTAGATGAGTTCTTGTCGTCGATTTGAGTCAACTGCGTCGTCCCAGAATTGTAGTGTGTGAACTGCTGAAATAAAGACTCAGTAGTCTCAACGGAAGTAGGTGCGTGAACCAGTGCTGCTTGAACAGCTCAGAACCTTTTGTGTATTCAACTAATCAGTAAACCACCCGGGGTTCCAGACTGTAAAAAAAATTATTTTTAAACATGCAAGAGACAGCCCGTAACTGAGCTGTGAGGCGGCACCCTATAAGTTCGGCCATCTGTAATATGTATGGCCAGAGAAAACCTGAATAAGGAATCCCCTGCCAGAAGTCAAGGATTATCACTAAAACAAGACATAGTGGATCCCCCGGAGGAGGAATTTGTTCAGGCTAGGATTTAAAGTGTGAATTGACCATCGGTTGTTTCCTCTGGCAGGAAAAGTGCGGGTATTTTGCAGTAGTATTAAGAATAAGGACAATGATTGCGATATCATACCGCAATGGAGCAGCACACGGGATTAAAAAACATGTGCCACGACGAGGGATGGAATCCCTAAGGGTTTTAGGAAGGCAAGACGTATCAGTCAGGTGATCGCAACGTTGCGTATAGGAAGAAGCTTACTCGGACTTTTGGAAGCTATGGACTATGCGGTACGGATAATTTGTTTGAATTTGTGCACGGTTCGACCAAAAATTAAGCTGGGTAAACTTTTGGATGTTGCGCTATGTTGACGCAAACAATCAACCAATGGCTTTTTGCGATACGCTTCTTCTTTTCCGGCAAGTCCCGGCTTGATGGTCTGTTTTTTATTTATGGGAGCGGAGTTCTACTGTACAATATTTCTGCTAACCGTCCGTTCCGCCTTCATATCGGGAATAATTGAAACAAATTTGTGGCTTTGTTTCAGCAAACCCCCCTCCCCCGAATAAATGAGTGGCTACTGGTAACCTTTACGTTTAGCTGAGTTTTCGGAACGAACAACGCGCCGGTCTGGTGAATCATGTGATAATCCGGAACTGGCCTTAGTTTATGTTGGTCGATAATGAGTTGCTCTGCTGAGTAATCTGCACAACGAATGGGTCAAATCCGCAATTGACATTCGTGGTTCCTGGCCCAGATTCAGATGGAGCATTATTTAAAACCTGATCAACAAAGTGTCTTCCGCAGTGATCTTGTTTGGCCGGCGCCACATCCGGTGGGCACGATTTCGAGCTCACATTTGAAAGATTTGTCGGTGTCACTGCAAAGTATCCAGTAGGTCCGAGGCCGTTGACCTCCATCCGTAAGTGTATCAAACACACCAGCAAGAGGTATTTGATATGATTGCTGTAAGTCTGTCGCTCGGGTTCTTTAGCGGGAAATGATCATTTTCAATTGCACTTGATGGACAGCTGCATAATACCCGAGAAGAATATCCGTCACGCAATGCGGTTTAAAAAATCACTGTGCATCAACAAAAGCACGAGAGTGGCATCAAATAACTTACCATGGTTGACTGAGCCGCAAACGTACCTGCTCCCCCCAGGTGAATTCGGCAGTGCAAATGGATTATTGTGATCATATGCGGTTTTGGAGAAATGAGTGAAGTCGCTCCAAATTTTCAATGCCATATTCATTAGAATTTACTCACTGAATGTGAGTATATGTGTGAATATATAAAGTGAATTAAGTAGTAGGTTGAGCATTCCCAAAAGACGGCCTCAAGATACGCCCCCTGTCACTTATTGCATATGTGAAGCTGCTGAACAAATTAGGGTGGTAATGATGTTACATATATCACTGGTACATAACCTGGGAGAGTTTGTAATTTAACAACGCGACCACGGTTGCAAATGTAGCTGCACCGGACTCGTGCTTCTATTCCTGTTGAAAATCAAATTGTAGCTGTTTTCCCACTGCGGCCATCGTAATACGATTGACTGATCCACTCTTCAAGCCTAGCTTCTTTTACGGCGCCTTCGCCGTGATGCTCAGCGCAGGGAGTATGCCCGAGACAAGGGTTACTCCTTGGGCGCACAATTCCACCGAAAACGTTTCCAAAAATTGTAAGATGAACGCTCCATTGAACGCTTTGGTGGGGTGCCCGCAGCACACTGTCATATAAAACATAGGAAGTGCACAAATTCCAATAACCAAATCAGTTGATACCTACCACGATTCATGCGCTGTCGCAACGGAAGTGTCTTCAGAAATGAATGAGATATATTTCCAATTAAAGTCCCTTACTGTTGCTTCGGTTGTGCGAACATTCCACCCAGTTTCTGCTTTCGAGCTCAAAAGCGCGTCAATTGGGCGGGAACGGTGTTCATCAAAAAAGGACCATTGAGTTATACGATGCTTGTCAGGCGATATGCAACCTAGCTTACTGGGCTTTCGGTCATGATCATTCCTTCAGTTTTCTGTCCACGGAAATTGGCGTGCTCCTCTACCTTCAGAGAATCACTCTTCGTCGGTGCATTCATAGCGTGCACACAATATTAGACTTCGTTTCCACACTCGTTGGTGCATGAAAACCTGGAAGACACTGTCTCCTAAACAAGTCGTTTCACTTGAGAGTTCAATTCCATTGTGTGAATGCTGAGTGACGTGAAGCACAATTGATCTAAACCTCTGTTGAGCGGCTAGGCATATTTAGATCAATCGACTATTTCTGGTGCGCGACGCATGACAAGGTCTTTCTAGTAATTTCCTTGCATCTGAATTGTGCATGAATCGACTATAATGCATGAATCCTTCTCCGGCCACTGCGTGAAGACTACTTTTGTTTCAGTTGATTTCAAAGAGGTTAACTCACGATTGTCCGATCCAGAAGACTTCAGATAATTTCACCTCAGTAGTACGCAACCGTTCTAAGATAATGCACATTTAGTAGCTGCTAGTTTTGTTAATCTTGCATTCATTGGTCGTTCTAAGAAGCCCGACTATATAACCGAAGAAGAGAAGGATTTTGATGAGGCACTCAGTGCAAATCTATGGCTACGTGTTTAGACCTACATGGGTCGGTTAATGAATGCAAAACCATCTGAGCGAAACTGACAGCTATTCATCGTTCGGAGCGTGCAGAATAGATGCCTAAAGTTCATGTTAAATTGTTTGCGAATCTTAGTGTTAAGTGCCTGCGCTACAACCACAACCCCCAAAAATGTGAAAATCGGCAAGGAAGTATATACATACTACTGGTGTAGCTGAGAGTAGCAAGTTCATTATATTTCGCACACCAACGTCAATATAATTGACCAATTAGGTTTCAGCGTAGCTAACTAAACCCCTTCGGGATGCAAGTATGCCCGTGGTAGCAGGAACAAGACAGAAAATGTGGACGAATTCAGGAAAGACAACCGAGAATATGTGGATGTCTGGATTATATGGGACATTTGTTAATCGATGACATGTGGCTGAAAATTGTGAGTCTAACAGGTTGCAAACCTCATACGTCTATAAAGGGGATAGGCGAATAGGGTGAAAATATAACCATATGTTTCGCGGATGTGCAGTTTCAAATGATCAAAAAACCAGTGGAAGGAATTTCTTCTTGTTGACTCTCATAAGCGTGATGCGCGCATAATAAAAACCACCCTTACAACTGCACCGTTATATATATGGTAGCTGAGTTTTGCCTTGTGTATCATGGATTTATGTTGACAACACTGGAAACATGAGCATTCTGCAACCGGAAATAAGTAGCGTAATACGTTAGACTATAAGCAAATACGGATCGTTAGTCTCACCAATATTTCATGCAATGCCCACCGAAAACGGTAAGTAGCAAACACAAGTTAGTTGCCATTAGACACAAAATACCGACAAACTGCTTTGTAAATTGTTACAGCAGCAATTAGGCGTCAATCCATACGTCATGTGGTTTGATATTTAGCCAAAATTTAATGGAAGTTAGCAAAATGGCCGTGACCTTCTTCTAGTTTTGCAACGCATACCCCTCAATAAATGGACTGGTTTGCATCCCGACATATGAATGAACTCAAAATTCAATGACACAGATGTGACCCCTGTTTGCCTTACGCTATTCTTCACTGCCTTCCAGGTATCACATGGGGTCCCGACCAAACCAGCTTGAGGGCAAATCTGAAAAGACGACGCTCCTAGCTAGCGAGGAATGAACTGTATAACTCAATCTAAATTTCATTATGGTGTGAATTATTCTTCGCCGTTCCCCGTCATTTATCGGTGAGCAGCGAATGTGCGCCTGACCGGGGCAAATCAAATACGTGATAAATTGAACCGTACCTATATTTGAAGGACGCATTAGTAATTACTACCGGCGAAAGGAAATGACAACTGACCAGTTACAGACCATGGACGCATTATTACTACCGGCGAAAGGAAATGACAACTGACCAGTTACAGACCATTGAACAGAGAATCAAGTCTCTAATTTGAATCTTGCTTGCTAAACTGGACACCCACCTTCTCCGGATCGCGTCTTCTTGAACTTCCCTAGAGATTCATTGACTCCACTCATTCGTCGGTCAAATCCAAGCAAATGTTTAAAGTGGCTCCACGAATTCAGCAAAAAATCCCCCATTTCAAAAGACGCGAAGCAACATTCAACGAACAACACATACTACTCGCGTGCCTCCCCATCAGTAGCATCACCGTTACACCGGTACAATACTGTCAAAAATGATGACGCTAACGACGATGAGGTCAACCTTTATTATTTGTGCCCAATCTTAGGTTTATGGGCCGTCCTAATGAAGTTAAGCACAATAACCTGACATATCCGTAGCCAACTCCCTTGGGACATCATATGTGATATGAAGGCTTCCGCTGTGGAGTAGCGTTTTGACAGACCAGTAAAATTTTGAAATTTATCAAGAACAGGTCGAAGCTTTCCGACTTCTAACGCTGATGGTTTGAGCACGCCACCATAAACAAAGAATGGGTTTCGTAATTATATGAGATCACTTTCACATAAATGTCGATATCACTTCACGGTTTTCTCTGAATACTCTACTTGTGTACGTTTTTTCTCAGACCGGTCGTTTTCGCACGTTTGGAGGTCACATTTGTCTTGTTCCGTTTGATCACATTACGCCAACTGGTTTGTGCGGTAAACGGTTATCACTTTAAATGTGTAACATACCACTGTTAGCCTTGTCCAAGCCCATCAATCGCATCATTTTAATCCGATTAAATAGCTTGTTCTCATATTCACACATTTTGCAGTTAGTTCTAATGAATTTGGTGCTCCGCCGAAGACATTGCAAAATCTGAGGCTGGATAAAACTCAGTGGCGTTCGTGCGGCCGACGTGTTTTCAGATAGCTAGGCTGCATTCTTTGAAGTGTAGGCACCTCAGGAACCGTTCTCGCATTCAAGTATTGAACGGACTGTCTGATGTTTCCCCGGAAGCTGTCGACCGCTAAAACGGAAAATGCGGAATGCTCTGACACCAAGAAGCTTGTGATTGTGAATCACGGAAAATCTAGTTATTCGAATAGAGATGCGGAGCCATCTCACGTCGGACTAATTTCAATGCTATGCGCGTTACCGCAGTCAGAGTCGCCTTCCATCGATAAGATGAGTTATAAATTTTTTCGGTAGCACTGGTACTCGTTGCACTTCTTTGCGGTTGATTCCGGGTTGCTACTCTGTAGTATATTTCTCGATATCCACTCAAACTGTTTAACGAAAAGCACGAGTTCGTAAGCGTTGTAGATTAGCGACTGCCAGTGTTAATTGCGTGTGACTCCACTCATTCGTCGGTCAAATCCAAGCAAATGTTTTAAAGTGGCTCCACGAATTCAGCAAAAAATCCCCCATTTCAAAAGACGCGAAGCAACATTCAACGAACAACACATACTACTCGCGTGCCTCCCCATCAGTAGCATCACCGTTACACCGGTACAATACTGTCAAAAATGATGACGCTAACGACGATGAGGTCAACCTTTATTATTTGTGCCCAATCTTAGGTTTATGGGCCGTCCTAATGAAGTTAAGCACAATAACCTGACATATCCGTAGCCAACTCCCTTGGGACATCATATGTGATATGAAGGCTTCCGCTGTGGAGTAGCGTTTTGACAGACCAGTAAAATTTTGAAATTTATCAAGAACAGGTCGAAGCTTTCCGACTTCTAACGCTGATGGTTTGAGCACGCCACCATAAACAAAGAATGGGTTTCGTAATTATATGAGATCACTTTCACATAAATGTCGATATCACTTCACGGTTTTCTCTGAATACTCTACTTGTGTACGTTTTTTCTCAGACCGGTCGTTTTCGCACGTTTGGAGGTCACATTTGTCTTGTTCCGTTTGATCACATTACGCCAACTGGTTTGTGCGGTAAACGGTTATCACTTTAAATGTGTAACATACCACTGTTAGCCTTGTCCAAGCCCATCAATCGCATCATTTTAATCCGATTAAATAGCTTGTTCTCATATTCACACATTTTGCAGTTAGTTCTAATGAATTTGGTGCTCCGCCGAAGACATTGCAAAATCTGAGGCTGGATAAAACTCAGTGGCGTTCGTGCGGCCGACGTGTTTTCAGATAGCTAGGCTGCATTCTTTGAAGTGTAGGCACCTCAGGAACCGTTCTCGCATTCAAGTATTGAACGGACTGTCTGATGTTTCCCCGGAAGCTGTCGACCGCTAAAACGGAAAATGCGGAATGCTCTGACACCAAGAAGCTTGTGATTGTGAATCACGGAAAATCTAGTTATTCGAATAGAGATGCGGAGCCATCTCACGTCGGACTAATTTCAATGCTATGCGCGTTACCGCAGTCAGAGTCGCCTTCCATCGATAAGATGAGTTATAAATTTTTTCGGTAGCACTGGTACTCGTTGCACTTCTTTGCGGTTGATTCCGGGTTGCTACTCTGTAGTATATTTCTCGATATCCACTCAAACTGTTTAACGAAAAGCACGAGTTCGTAAGCGTTGTAGATTAGCGACTGCCAGTGTTAATTGCGTGGACTTCATCAGAGAGAAATCCGGTTACAAATAATTTCTTGATAGTCACAAGGAGTGCGCGCTGCAGAAGGCGCCGACTGTTAGGTAGACCAGGTAGCTTGGTGAAAATGTGAAATTACTCCGTATCATTGAGGAATGTCCAATAGAGCAAACGTGCTCGGCAGTGTAAATCCAACGAGAAAACATTCGAAATTTTTAACTGAAGGAAAAATCAAAATATCGTGATATAAGTGATATTTAAAATTAGGTGGTACCGGAAAATCACGAAAGACAAAAGTAGAATTAGTGAAACTAGCGCTCATTCAGTGTTATTGCGCTCGTTTTGCTGGCATCCGTGGTGCGGTTTGACATACTTAGAGAATTTCTTTTGCAAAATTTCTTAGTGTGTGCAGTTAAATCTAACGGCAAGTTACGTCATGTGAGTGAATTTTTTATTTGCGCGGTAACAGGATTCAGTAGGTCAGTCAGTAGAACCAAACGAACGGGGGACACGGAATTGAGGTTCGCCTAATAAGTAATACGCGTGTATACAAAGTGACGTAATACAGGACAGAGCGTTATTCAGGTTCATCTCATCCACGTAACTTGAATGAGTCTGTGGGGGGTTATATTGGAAGGAAATATTAGTTGCAGTCATTAAATGCTTCTCTGATTGTGAAATTCTGGCGCTTCACAGGTGGCATTTCGTTTTTCCAACTAGCCGCAGTCGTCCAACCCTATTGTGTGCTTCGAAGATGACTCGGAACACATTTTTGCATTCTGATCACGCGCTCGTCCGGAGTCGCTTCTCCCTACGTTTCCCGGGGCCGCGTAAGGTGCGGACAAATCGCATGGCAACTGAAAGACTGGCGGTTACATGAGTTTACCAGAATCATGTTTCAGGATCACTTCTAAATGCTTCAGCATCAGATATGTGTTCATTCTGGGACCAGGTCAACGTTTATTTTCACAGTGTTATGGTTCTTGCCTGAGGCGCCTGTGAACCACCAGGTTCACCCAAATCCTGGATATCACTGACAGCGAATGAATTTCCTTGAACTATGTAGGCCGGTTGGGACAAATATTCAGACTAAGTTAAAATGAGTACGCATAACAATTAGGAACTGAGGTAGACACAAAACACATGAAAATACAGCAGCCTCAGAAAGCGAAGAACACCCGGAATTATTTTAGTCGATTTGTGTGACCGATTCACGTAAGCCAGTTGTGGGTAAAAAATCAAACACCAAATTATAGTGAACTTCTTGAATAAAGAAGATTGAGACGGTACGCTACACTGGCCGCTACATGTCGGTGCCATGCCGCTCCCGTAAAATTCTCGAGGGCAAAAGTGAAACCAACTGGGGTCTCGAGGGCCGGTGATGGCGTACTATGTCCCAAATGCCACGCGTCTTCTGATTCGGATGCCCCCCGGTCGCATTGGTGAAAGAGCGGATGAAGTACTCCGCCAGCGATTTTCTAACATATTTGTCTGCATTAGGGAGAAAGGAATGTCCAACATAACCAGAGAAATTTTCACTGCGCATAATTTTTCAAGTCGCACGTATAATATACCCAGAAGTGTCGGATTAAAGCCAGCCATGGAGAGACAATTGGCGTCACCCCTGCTTGAACATAAGATGTCTCGGGAGAAGCAAATTCTGGCCCGGCTTCTTAAGGGGGTGTTGTACAGAGGTTTACGCTTCCTGAGGTGCTGGATTAAGGCCGTATGTAGAGAGGACTCAGAATGCAGTATTCCTGTATTTTTAAGTCCCGGTCAACTTGGTCTGTCTCTGGAATCCGTGCAAAAACTCCAATGATGTGGTCCAAATTAAATTTGCTAAATTATTGCGTTCTTCGTCCTCTCAATATTTTAGTCGTGCAAAAACATACCGACGTGTACACTCTGTCAGTATTGCATATCGTTATCTACGAGTTTCTGAGGCAAACACTGGAATACCTTCAAAACCCCGGTGTTCAAGTGGCCTTTATCGAAAACCTTATTGACTTGTAACATGCATGCGATATTGTTCTCGGCTTCAACTGTGAAGAAAATGCGAGGTGTTCTTGGGTGATATCATGTCTTAATTTGGGTTGTGATCTGATGCTACAAAATATCAGCTCATGCTCGCAGACGTGATGATGCCACTTACAATTAAGTGAGGCGAATTTGAAATTGTGCTTTTATCGCGTCTTACAATTTGAATTAGTTCTGATTGTTGTGTGACCAAGGAGGTCAATACACGAACGTCCAAGGTCTGAAACGCGCTTGCTAATTTAAAATACCGGTGGCGTCAGTGTGGTACATACCCGAACATCAAATAACTTGTTTGCTTAGCTACAGAGCAAATTGGTTAGTTGTAGGGCTGTCACACCTGGCCTGTTGGAGTAGGGGAACTTAAACGTCTTCAGGTATATGCATATGTTTTCTCAGATCCATAGCTTGTGTGGTTTTGCAACGGGAAATCCGTAATGGGGCGATTAGATTGCGAGATTTCGGTTGTGGAGAACGTGTCCAGAACTGGAAGCAGAGTCGGTTGGGATATGTAAGTTGGGGTAGACCGACGTTCGCCGAAGAAAATGCTATTTCTCTGCCCAACCCAGGTGAATAATGGCCACACTTTGCCCTGGCAAAGGGGCATGGAGGATACTACGGGCCCTTTGAGAGCTGCTGGCGCTAATCTTCTGTATGAGGATCGCGTGATCCCGCCGGTGTAAAAGACGCTCCATCGAGAGCGACATTAATCAGATACACGTCTCGTCCACATATGACCAGTGTGATTTTCGTGTAATATGTCTATTGAAGACTTCTATTTACTTCAGTTGTTTTGCGACCAAAATGACGTTCCCGCTCTCCGCTGAGAAAGCTTCGTGCTAATTGTACAGCTCTGCGTATGTTATTTGGCAGTTCACCGCTTATTCTTTCTTTTGAGGACAGTCGAAAAAAGAGTGAAAAAAGAAATCACATTCATCCGGAGTTTTCAAGAATAAAGGGAGTCAGATACGATCGATGCTCGGCCGTTCGCTTTGGAGCAGATTGTTGTAGGCCAACTTTACCGAAGAGCTAAGCACATAAGAACCGACCATATGTGAAACAGCAAAAGCGGTACAAATAGGCCTCATTTGCAGCGGCTCGCGAAGAATTTCATTCTCCGACGGGTGTCAGATTCAATCGCACTTGCAGTTATCCCGGCATTTTGTGGTTAGCCTATAAGATTATAAGAAGCTCTCGGATACCAATGAATTACCCTGAACTCTTAGTAACGATTTGTGTTCGCTTGTCGAGGAAAAATATTTGAGCATTCGCCAACAGACAATAAGACTCTCAATGTGTTGGCAAAATAAAATATATACTATTTTTCCAACTTGCTCCAAAAATCTGACACATGAGTGTCAAGATCCTACTGACGTTAGGAAAATGTGTTGCTACACTCCAATATGGAACTGTATGAATGCCCCGAAGAGGTCCTGACAAGTCAACAGCGGATTGCATTCCGTGTATCCGCCTACGGTATGTTTGGTCTCTTGGCCAACATATCAAGCGCCCCGCAAGATGATTAGAAACACTGGTTGGATGTTCGAGCAGCTAGTTATTCAATTACACCCAGCACGGTGGACGTGTACGTGCATAAGTGTGAAAACGGCTGATTTGCATGGACGGCGGAGTAAGGATCGTGCGGCAAATCTTATGGAAAACCGCCGTAATTCGATCCAATTTCTCGCGTATAATTGTTATAAAAGAGGGCGAAAATTACTTTCAAGAAAAAAGATTGGAAGCAGGAGAGCAATTAACGCTGCAGCGTGCCAAAATAAGGAATGACGTGTAAAACAGGCGTCAAGGCTGAAAGAAGGCATCAATCTGGATAGATGGTAAACTTGGGCCTCAATCTGCACACCTCATAATAACGCCGCGACAAGTGAAATTTCACCACACATCCCACTCATAGGAAAGAGACCTGAGAGCGGTGCGCTCTGGTGCTACAATTTTAGCTTAAATTTCGCCGAAATGCGCTGCTAAATTTCCCGTGCGCTAACACAAAATTCCAGAAGCTTCTAGTTTAAAACATTAGTAGACCAAGAGTGCAATTGTTTAGCAGGGGCTGCGAACCATACATAGTACTCACCTTCTGCCTAAAAATATTGGGGAATACAAAATGTTTCTATGAGGACGAGTGTACTGCACACGTTCACTGGTTATTCCCGGAACATATGGCGGCATTTGCAGTATCCAGAATAAGTCATCATGTCTAATCAATTTTGTAGCACACAGCCGCTGAAGTTGTGCTGGGGGTACCAGTTATGGCGTGTTTTATCACGACTCGGTGAATCCTAGAAATTGCGTGTGCCTGTGCATATTGAAAGGTTTCGTACTTGAAATACCAATCCTCTTATCAGGCAATATGGAACACTAATATTTTGCACACATCAACTGTTGTTGATTTTGTGGACTTAACATTTTCCGCTTATTATGCATGCCCTAGTTCTTCTTTATTTGGAGTATTTTCGCGCAGTTTCTCTACCACGACACAAAGATTGTACGGGCTACCAACCCATTTGTGAATATATGGAATGGAACGGGAAGGAAACCAAATGTCAGCAACGTGGTCTACGACAATTATAAATATGTAACTACCGCACAAATTTGGAAACTGAGCTGTAAGCCAGAAATCGCAATAAATTTGCAAAATGTGGTTGAATGGTTACATCAAGCAGACGTCAAAGGCACTTTTATGTCCCTAGATTTTGTCAGTTTCGTTACTTGTATGTTTCTCACAATGCCTAAGGTGTATGCGGTCGAACCGGAATAATTTTAATAATGTTTGTCACAAAAATCTGAAACATAAATGTACAAATTCCCGAAGGTTACCTGCCGAGAATATAAACTAATACCCTGATGCCACCTTGATCGAACCACTTCCAATGAATGAACGAACCACTTGCAATCAGAAAATTGATATCTCGGACTTGAATCTACGTCGGGAAAATCTGCCGGATTTTTAATTACCTACATACAGTATCATTGTATTTATACTTCCTGGGTCGAATGCAAATCTACGCTACAACTTTCACTGTGAATGGCATCGTTAATTTGATAAATTGGAAATTAACACTGAAGGGTTTAAATATAGCTTACTAGAGAGCTATGTGACACCTGAATTTCTGGAAATGTCGGTTTACTTCACTATGCAATTTGCAAACCCAGTGACAGCTGGAAGTTCATAGAATTGTAAGCAGATTCAAGGTATGCAGAACCTAACGTAGACTAACGTCAGCGCACTAGGGTTCAAGTGTTGTTACCTAATCCCGAGATGTTGACGTATAATAGTCGTGTTGTCGCTGTGATATCAACCGTGCGCTCTGTGACTGGAAACCTGAAAGCCCAGGGTAAACGAACTCGTGCCTCGCAACACGCAAATATTTTACGTGCGATGATGTTTTATTTATCCTGAGGCCTCACATGTTTCAAATTGAGCGCATATGTTCCAAACAATACATGAAATTTAAAACCCTGACCTCAGGTTCGAATTAAAGTATCCGAAAGCAGACAAACGGCACTACACACTCAACTGAGTGATTGTGTTCGACGGCCGCTACAAGACGCGATCTGCTCACGTAGGAGATCAAAACCACCTCCCATATTTCAAAGAACACTTAATAGATAAAATGCGCCCGGAGGTTGTACCTATGACTTTGGATGTATTCCGTTGACCTTGATGAGCGTGTACAAAGCGATGACCCCAAGCAAGAACGCCGAAAGCAGAAGCGTCTTTCCGCAGTTGATAGCGATTCCAAGGACTCACTGACAACCGATTTGTGAGTTGTTTGGTGGTGAAATGAGGCGCTGGTTCAACAAAGAAGTGCAGTTAAAATTCAACGCAGTTGAAAGTGTATGCGGCTTGTAAGCCGCTGCCTTTTCTACCGCGATAATAGTTGCCTAATTACTTATCAGCACGTGAATATTTGTGTCCATTTCACAAGCGCGGAACGCCTAAGGATGCCGATTGGTGTTTAGCGGAAAAAAATTCATTGACTCATCATATGCTGCACTACCTACGGTAACTCACTCGAGCGCAGCGTCTGACATGGCAACTCTGCGAAAACCTTGTCAAATCTGTCATATCTACAACGCCATACAAAGGATGAGCGCATCATGTTACTCTCCGTTACCACCCAGCGTCTGAATGGCAACTCTGCGAAAACCTTGTCAAATCTGTCATATCTACAACGCCATACAAAGGATGAGCGCATCATGTTACTCTCCGTTACCACCTAGCTCATCCACGTTCCTATGGCCTGCATGTTAGGGAGTATGATGGTGAAGTATATTTTGAGTTTAGTGTGAAACGCACGAGATAGCTGATTGTTTGGCGTGATCATTGTTAGCTGTTGGTACCCAGGAAGGACTTCTCTGGACATACTCGTATTGCGCTTTATGTCAATGATCAGCACCCTCTCCAAATCCTCTCCGAAATGCGTAAATCTATTTACAATAATCCAACGTGTGTCTGGAAATTCGCCAGCCTCACACGAGTTGCTTCTCCAGTTAGCTAGCTATTATGTTGTGCGCCGGGGTGATTTTCCGTATACTCCGTTAAAACGTATGGAGAATTCGGGAGCAAAAACGCGTGCATTTTGGTGGACGGCACCCGTATACACATTTTCCTGGCTGATGCTATCGTTCCAGTCTGTCTAAGTGTTTACGATTCAGGATTGCATTGATTGAATTATCTGTAGTTCTTCCTCCACAAGGCGTCCAGCTCCACACAGACAGACGATTGTTGAATTATTCACATTTATTGTGTGTGAGTTGCCAGGTAAAATTTCAAATTTCTTATTTTGTGAACTTCTATTACAACAGGTTTTTATGTTACTTCCGAGCGGATTCTAGCAAACTTGTTTCGGCGCACGGTGCCAGTGGTGAACGTGTTCATGCTGAGGTAGTACTTCGCAAAAAACCTCAGGGTGTATGGACTGTAATCGAAGAGAGAACAAAATGTTCTACAATCAAATTTACTTCGTTACACCGAAACTTCACGACCATTTGGACATGTTTTTGTTAGATCAGTCGCCATACCGGTTCATTATGTGCTGAACAATATGGCTCCAATGGTTGTCCTATTTATCGTGATTACTTAGGATCACCACGGGCACCCAAGTTAGTGGCAACACTGAAAGTTTTGAGAATGCTGTCGATGAATGTTCATATTGCAAACAATGTAGTGAGCCAGGAAAGAGAATCTTAGAAATTACCAGATATGGGGTACACCTAGATGTGACCACCCATATATTTGGGTGGATGTTTATTCATCTCGTCTTTTAGTCAGTTGTTACATTTTTACATTTGAACCAGAATGCGAATAAACTGGCTAGCTCATACAGTTACCAGAATTAGTCAAGAGACGGTGCCTTTTCATAAGCTGCAACAATGACGAGTGCGTTTGTGGACTAAATCCCTGTATTGAACGCGGCATTCGTTAGGCTCTACGGAGGGTGAGTGCTGTTGCATAAGGCTCTTCTGCTATAACCATTGTGACCATCATCACTGAATGCACAAGTAAACATGTGCGCAACAAAGTTCGGGAGGACGTTACATGCTTTCATTTGAACAAGTTCTGGGTTCCATTTTCAAGGGTTTTTCCCACACTACTTAGAACCAGACTACTATCTACCGGCGAATGTGTTGTTCACGGTAAAGCTTGATGTATCATGGAAACAGTCACTGACATTTGCCGGAAAATTACGCCCATTTTTATCATTCCTGCATTTACTTACTGAATATGATAACTGTCTATTAATTAGGCTGTATACTCGAAACCAGAAAAGGATGTGTGTACATGGGTGAACTTCGATGAAGTGGACTTACTCTTCGCTAGTTCTTTGACCACTGCACTCAACCGAAATAATTTCCTGTGAGCATTTTACCATTATGCACATTTTTCCGACGAGATTTCTAATCGCGTCTTCCTTGAGAGCTTATCAAATTGTTGAGATTCGCGGATTCTGTTAACCGTTCTTGGCTGCACTTCAAGAACCATTAGTTTTTGTCAGAAAGTGAACACATTGAAAACCCCCGAAATATATGCGAAATTGCGAATCGAAGCAGAGAGAAGGGATCCTCTCGTAGTTCATGAGCATGCGATCGGCCGAGTCATGAATGGCCTTTCAAACTCATTGAAAAATTTCCTAGTAAAAGGAGTGAGAAAATTCTCTACGAATGAAGTTGCAATGGTTTGAATATTTTGATCCACTTCGAACGAACTAGTGCATTGAACTATCATTCGGTTTGCACGTAAAACTGTGAAAGAGCAACTCTATTTCATCATCACACCTATGCAAAATTTCCTGGGGCCGTTACGTTTGGGAAAGGGAGCATGTGTGTTGCATCGTTTCCGAAATTGCGAAGGGATTATTTCGTAGTTCATGAGCATGCGATCGGCCGCGTCATGAATCGCCTTTCAAACTCATTGAAAAATTTTCCAGTATAAGGAGTGAGAAAATTCTCTACGAATAAAGCTGCGATGGTTCGAATATTTTGCCCCACTTCCAACGAACTCGTGCATTAAACTATCACTCGGTTTGCACGTAAACCTGTGAAAGGGCACCTCCATTGCATCATCACAGCTATGCAAAACTTCCTGGAGCCGTTTACATTTGGAAAAGGAAGCATGTGTGTTGCATCGTTTCACGTAGTGATAGCAATCGTCCAACGAATTGTTACCACGGAGGCTAATTTTCTTGTTCCTTATGAAATCTCATCCAAGACTACAGCGAATTCCACTGGTATACACGATGTTTTTAACCGGCACACATTATCTTTCCCGTTCTTCGGGTACGCCGATTATTTACGTTTCAACCTGACTGAGGTTCAATTGCCTGTCTTAAATAATAATGCTATTTTTTCTAGGTTAGGCTGCACGCGTTCTTTTGCGCTGCGAGTCGTGTTTAGCCGGCAACTTAAAGTATCCAAAATGCGCATGTCGACTGTAGGAACGATCACATCGAAGCCTGGTATATTGGCGCGCATTTACGCTTGCAGCTTATGAAGCGCTTCTGGGGTTAGGCTTTCGGGTGTGATCTACAAAGTCCGGTGATAATTATTCATGGTCTGCTTGAAAAACGTTTGCAGTTTATTGTATATCTTGAGTGACTTTGCCCAACCGTACACGGAGCAATAAATTATTTTGTTTGACGAGCAGACGTAACACGAACAACGACAGCTAGCTGCGTGGAAATATATTTTGCAGTGTCCCTTTTCAGTATCATCAAATGGGACAAAATATCATTTAATTATACTGCAAGCTCAATTGCCTGGCTCACAGCGACATTAGACAGTTTATTACGGACTTCAGCACTATTTCTTTTCCTACTCTGCAGGTGTCCAGATTCAGAATGAGAATTCGTTGACAGAAAACTGACATGTGACACTTTACAATTTGTTGAGCACACACTGCAAGCAACTTCCATAAAACATGAGGGTTTGAATAGTGAAAGCGACATACTGTGCGCCAGAGAAAATGAGTTTCGTTGAAACCCATACATGGATAGTTTTCGCGTGCTGATGCATGGTGTTCTGTTTACAAGTTTAAAGCAGGAGACGTCATACGCGCCGTGCCCAGTGGGATCCCATCTCGAGTGATGTCACCCCGATTTCATACCATAACAATGGATAGCTCATGCTGCGAAAATGGGAATGTAACTTTGCGGGACTGAACTGATTTCGAGACTCGGGATGAAACGTAAGACTGATCCTAACAAATGGGTCGAACTGCCGAAGAGATGGCTACTAACGAAGCAAGTGCGCATGTGTGGCCGCTGTTATTTGTTACATTTGAAAAAATGCAGCTACGCGGCAGGTGGTTTGAGAAATCCTAAGCAGCTTTAGTCCATTCTGACGAGTGCTCTCAACATCTTGTTTATTGCTGAGCTACCTGTTGTTCCCAGTGTCACCCGTCAAACCTGCAAATTTGGTCACCCGTGGTTCTGTAAACAGTTAAGGGCATCAAATTATTCTGCACTTTTGGATATGCACCCTGATCCTCAGCCTGTCATAGTAAATAGTGAGAAATGAATCTTGCAAACTGACCGCGTGCGTACAATAGGTATGTGGGGTAAACATGATGGTTAGTTTGCCCGATGCCAGGCAAGGTGGATCATAGAAGGCAGCGGTTACACACCGCATCTCCCTAGTACAGCTAATAACTGTCAGTTTCTAACGACTGAACGGAAATCGATTTCTGAGTTGTTTTGTGAGGACATCACATCCTAATTCAACAATCGCAGATGGATTCCACATACTTGAAATAGTGTGCGCGTTTGAGACGCCGGTTTTTGTTTTGCGATAACGAAAGCCTAATTACCCTGCAGCCTGCACGTGAAATATCTTTGTACATTCCACATGCTTGTTTGGACGGAAGGAAATTCAGTGACGTACTATATGTAGAGCAATCAGTTGGGACACACATGAGAGCATCTTGTGATAAGGCAACTATGCGAATGTCTTGGCAAGTCTGTGTTATCTACAACGCCTTAAAAAGGATGAGCACGCCAATTCGTTTCTCGTTACTACCAAACTCGCACATATTCGTTTGGCATACCCCGTGGCAAAGATGTTGCGGCGCTTTTTGTCTTCCTTGTTAGCGTGTACCCCACTCACGTACAAAATTAGGTCGCAGTTTCTGATGACAGCTCTTCGCTGCTGGCATCTGCGCAGGACAAACCAGTTCGTTTAGCCTGTGTGTTAGGAATCATCACATTCTCAAATTGGTATCCGTATTGGGTCAATCTACTTTCATCAATCCGTCGTACGTTTGAATATTTTGATATATCTGAATGAGGTTAACTTGGAGTTTAGGAATCAGCACATTCTCAAATTTGTATCCGTTTTGGGTCAATCTACTTTCAATTCGTCGTACGTTTGAATATTTTGATATATCTGAATGAGGTTAACTTGGAGTTTTGTTTCAAGTTAATGTGTCATGCTGTTGTGACCCGGGGAGATGATAGGTTGAAGCGCGTAAGTGTGTGTAATCTTGTCTACAATAGTTTTAGGATGCACAATTCATTTATCAGTGCTTGGGTTTCGTTCAAACTATCAGTTGTTTATCCTGGTTAGGCAGGAGATGTCATTTTCAAGGAAGCATTTTAATCATTACGTTTAGCACCAATGCGATGATGGGTTGATAGCCGAATGTGCAGTTTTTTAGTAGAGTTTTTCCATAAAACCACATTGGCATATGAGTCCGATTTGGACTCTAAAGACTTTGTTTTACAGTATACATATTTATACCTTCTAGAACCTCGCTCATACTTGAGGACCCCTGAGAACCAAAATCATTAATGTACTTTCTTTACTCATAGCGTCTAGTGTGTACTTGTATCGAGCACAAAACACCTTTTTCTCAAATGGGCTTCTGCGCGTGAAAGATCTCAACCACGTATGTATATGCCGTACCGCAAAGAATTACTGCGAGTGCCAAACATAGTAATGGGACTCAAAATTTTGAGATAAGTTTGATCGACGTAAAAGTGAAGCCTAGTGGGCAACAAATATAGCCTCCTCTAAGTTTTATTTGCTGTTTCATCCAGGTGAGTGGTTACGGATATGGTCACAAAACTGCTCGCTTTATATTCGAACTAAAGTGCCAATAAACTGGTATGATCACACAAATGCCTGACTTGGTCAAAACCGTCAGCTTTTTGGAAATCTGAAAAGAAAAACATTCCATTTGTAGACCCAATATTTTTAGTTGATGCAAGTAATGTTCTGCTCCACGCTCAACCATTGTTGCTGCACGGGCTTGGTCTAATACAACACAGAGACCATCAGTACCAATATTCTGGCTTTACTGCCAATTTTTAGGCAACCAAACCCTACCCATGCCGCTCACTTAGTGTACACGGTGGAACGAGTCTGTATTTCTTCAAACCGGAGATCACAATTTCTAGCATGTATCAGTCAGGACTACACGAATGCAAATATCTTGTGTAAAATGGACTAGCAGGACGACATTCCACACTGACATGTAATAACCATTGCATTATTAAAAGAAAAATTAAAATAAATATAAACAGATACCTCAAATTATTATTAGGCACAAGTTATCTTTTTATTTTATTGTTGACGTTTGTTTGTTTTCCAACTTACTCCAAGCACACCTTTGCTGGTGGTGACTGGGATCTTCCCCGAAAACAGAACAATTTTGCTATGCATGCGTTGAACTATATAATGGAAGTGGTTGTAAATCGTTGCTTTATTGACCACGGAAGATTTTGTCAGGAGAACTGGGTAAAAAAATTTACTTTGCAGTTTCACTACCTTTAATCCATAACGTTTGCCACTAACACCGCCCTTGTGTTCATAAGCCCATATTGATAATCGGCGTCCAATATTCCCGATACTGATCTCGAGATAATAAAACGAATTGCATAGTCATCGTAGTTGCCTTCGGCGCTGAGTGTTTTTTTTTCAAATCTCAGGAGAACTTGGATTTATAAATACCTTGCAATAAATGCTTCAATCATGCCACTAACTATACAGAATCCTCCTGAAAGAGACACACCCTTTGTCTCCTCTTTACCGACAATGTTTTACTCACTGCAAGCTCGAATCCGGGGAAATATCGTGCACATGACATGTACGTATTCTTCAACAGTTGGTCGCTGAATGGTGGCGCTTGCTATTCTCAAACAAACCAGCAACAATATCCCCCGGGATACCCTATCTGTCCTTCCTTGGGAATTTACATACCTGTTGAGATTGGTGGATCCTGATCAAAAGTCATATCTGCCTTCGAAGTGTTCTTTGGTTTGAACTGACAGCGGGAATACCAAAATACCCTAAGAGTATGCAAAATTGCGCTCAAAATCGGATTGGGGAATTCACTTCCGATTCTTAAATATGTGGTGCCTATTCTCCAGTTTACAAATCGCAAAGACATTGACTGATGGATTGGATCGCAAATGAGTGGCACACATGTTTACGAACCAATTTAGGTGGTGCTTCAGTTTTGATGCATTTTCCAGCGCAACTGGATACACTACGCTTATGCTTGATCCACCCCGGATACAGATCTCGACTGATGCATCGTGCAGAGCTTTTTATTTTACGCTCCCATATAAGTTTTCTGATGATAATGAAATGTGGTTCCTTAGATGAATAATTTTAAAATGCATCATATCTGAGGGAATTTCGGTCTGCATGCGAACAATCTGCGTTTGTATTAATTTACAAGTTAATTCTCCAGCAGAATGCAATGAGCCTCAGTGTCTGTTACACCTCAAGTTCACTGGTGGAGTTGCATATAGTATTCCTCAGCTGGTAATTGAGGAAACGGGGAAACGCCTTTTCTATCAGTAAACTTGCTCCCTTTTTGGGGTACTTTGCTTCGCTGTTGAATGTTTTGAGATTAAGGATTCATTAAAAAGAAACCGAATTTGATGTTTTATTCTTTAAATTTCCGGGTCTCCTTCACCAAGCAGCCCCCTTGTAGTCCGTCATTTTGAAAAGTAATGCAGACTAGGGTGTAATCCCAGTTTGAACGTGCAGTACTCACAACAGCTGACTTGCGGCGTTTGATTTACATGCTGTAAAATTGCGCCCTACTCGGTGAAATATTGCTGTCAGAGTTCTCCATTTGACCACGCACCACATCATTGATTAGCGTGTTCAGTCAAACAATAGCTTTGATTACCAAGGAACTCACTGTACTTGAGATCGCATGCAAGAATCTTCAAAATAAGTGTTTCAAAATGCCGAATGTGTGTACCATAATGCTAGAGGCGGGTGTGGGTCCGCTGTTACAATAATTCACTTATCCAGCAGGTAATTTGAGAAAACCCGTGTGCACATCTCAACAGCTAAACTGCAGTTTTCAAGAAAGCGCAATACCGATGAGTAGAACAAATTCAGCTGTCATTTTGGAGCGAAAATCAGTACACGACCCACACGAACTGCTGAAAACAACGTTCACGTTCAAAGATATCAAGTTTACAATCGAACTCAAAACAAACAATCGGCTAACATTTTTGGACGTCTTAGTGAACAGAAAGTTGGATGGGGCCCCGGAGACCTGTGTATATCGCAAAGGGACTCACACGGACCAAATACTGAACTACAACAGCAATCACCCCCTAAACCACGAAAGGAGCTGCGTCCAAACCTTGTTCAAGAGAGCTCAGACACAATGTAGCACGACAGAACTGCAGAATGAGGAAGAAAACCATCTATTCAGAATGATCCACAACAATGGATATCCAAGGAGGTCTATCAAGAGAAGCTTCAGGAAGAAGACACCTCAACAACAGCAACAGCAAGAACAAGCCACCAGACGGCTATTCCTACCTTACAACAAGGATATGTTAGAACTCGCAATCCGATGATTGGTTCAAAACGAATCCCCGTGGCCCACAAACCGAGTGCTGCTTTGGGGAAATTAGTCTCTTGACCGAAGGACAACCGGGACATAACCAAGAGGAACAAGGAGATATACCAAAACAGCTGCAACGACTGCGACAAATTCTACGCTGGACAAGTGTCGGAAGAAAGCTGTGCACACGAATAAAGGAACGCAACGCGGCTGTCATGAGGCATGTCGCCCTTTCCTTGATATCCATACACGAGGACCTCGTAGGCCACAAACTCAATCTGGAATACGAGAAACTTTTGACACACGAAGACACTACAAGGAAGAGAATTTCCGTACGCATGGTACACCACGGCAGGTCCAATAAGTTGGTGCATCCAACTGGATCCCATTTACGCATCTCTAAGTGGAAAAGACCAATATCGGAAGCGGGACACCCAAGGAAGACCAAATAATGGATTCACAAACAAACAAACAAGGAACTCCTCGGATTCAAATAAATAAAGGTCAGTCCAACATTGACGACACTACGACGGCGAGGGATGTCAAGCTCAAATTCACGTGGGCATCGGCGAATGAGGGCTAGGGATAGAAAGGACAACCAGCGGAAACGCCAGACCGAGCAAATAATCGCAGTCAAAAGTCATATCCGGGTATCAGCACGTATATCAACACACATGTAACACTACTGAACCCACATCCACTCACCCACCGCTAGGCAAAACTACGCCCTAATGATATCACCTCGATTGGTGATGAAACGTTTGCAATCAAATTGCCCGGCTCAGCGGACAAGCCAACGCCCAATAATAATAATAAGATTCATTCTTAGTTGTGGGTAGAATACCGTCGAGTATGATCACATTATTACAGTCAGAATAAGAGCAATGTGATTTTGGTTAATGGAAGTATTCGGGGAAGGGACAGTGACGCAAACAGTGGCAATTAGCAACGTAGATTTCATCACACATCAGGTGGCATGGGTTGGGATCCGAATTTACATGGCCTTATTATCTCCTACGGAGAACATATCAAATGACACAAGGTCAGATCTTTAGGATTTAAAAGTGGCGGACAAAAACAATACGAGTCAGGGTCTAAGAGAAAGCCTCCTCCCTAGAATCTCTGCAAAAGAAAAAAATTTCTCATGTGGTCAGATCTTAGGATTTAAAAGTGGCGGACAAAAACAATACGAGTCAGGGTCTAAGAGAAAGCCTCCTCCCTAGAATCTCTGCAAAAGAAAAAAATTTCTCATGTGGAATTGGGACAAGGTCAGAGGAATAATGATCTATCAGTAAATTATAAAACGTGTAAATTTCTCCATATGTGAGCGGGTGTCGATAAGCAGTTCATGTAGCTGCCGGCCTATCTGTCGGTAATATGCGGAGAGGCAACGCTCTCATTTTGAAAGCCCCGGAGTTTCAACTGAGTAAAACTTGTAGCATTTTCGGAGGAATTAACAATAACCACCTTATCCATCCTTGGAGTGAACCTCTGAAGACGATTCATTCTAAATTAACCACCGTTTTCCGTTAGATATGATGTCCAGCCATGCGCCCTTAGCCTGTGTTCTATACATTTTAGACAGCTAAATTTGAGACAGCTAAGTGTATCATGCACTAACACATGGACCGGAATATTTGGGGTTCAAACCGGACATTTTTCAAATGGCATGCCAACAAGGCACAAGAATGGTGTTACATCTGAGCGACTATTATTTATTAGTTGATTATGGCTAATGAAATTTAGTTAAATGGTATGCCTAATGTGAATAAACGTGTACTTTTGTGATGTGTTTGACCCCATAGTGTGTGATTCCCAACAAGAGAATGTTTATGCACACTGTTTGCTATATTTCAGCCTTCGAAATTTGAAGAGTGCAGGAAGCTCTAATGCAAAATATCCGAACCTAATTTGGTTGTCCCTTTGTTCGCCCAGGGGACGGTTTCATGTGTTAACTCTCGCATTCATTTGGCGCCCCGGTTCCATGTCGATGGTGCATCAAAATAGAATAAGTAGAGCTCTTATGTTCAACTTTTGACTAGAAATATATAAGAAACCTTTGTCGTGGCACCGGTGCGTATCTGAACCAATTTAAAAATGAAAAATTGACTGCGATCATAACAAGGGAAGGGTGTCCTGGAAACATTATTTCAACAATGAATGCGATCAAATTTGATGTACCGCAACGGATGTGCTTCTCTCACGGGTCTACACTCCAAGATTTCAAGTACTGAAATGCTGAGGAATGTTAATGAAAACTTGTAGGTTTCGTTGAGTCAACCTTGTTCAGATTGTTGGAGAAATCGCAGTGACATGCGTCTGTGGACTGGACCTTCTCCAGGCTACAAATTTTGCCACCAATAATCTTTATTGCGGTGGTTATATTGTGATTGTTCCATAAACGGCTGAAAGTAAGATGCTTTGAGTCTTTTACTGTTTTTGAACACCCAATTAAATTTGGATAACTGCGAGCCCGTTACAACGTAAATGATCCCGACTCATCGGGTTGGAAGAACAATTTATAACCAGAGCAAAAAAACTCTGCTACATAACAGGCAAAAACATAGTGAGCCTCTAATTAAAGCTTAAACTATAACAATTTGTCTATGCCAATTTCGTTTCATTCGTGAGTTCAAAAAAATTATTCGTTCGCAAGAGAAAAGGCATATTCTGTTAAGTTTCAACGGCTATGGGATAGTGAATTCTGCATTGCAACCTGGCGTAAGGCATGCTGCTTCGCTGAATTTTATAAAATAAGTCGCCGAAAACAGTAAAAGAATATCAATGGTTTCAACCGATTACCGAAAACATCATAAAAATTTGTCCCCGCCAAAGGTGAGCTAGCGTTCGCAATTTGATCTAGCCAATTCCGAAAATCTGCAAAACGCTTGACGAGAAGACAGAATATTAAGTAGATTTTGACTCCCGGAAATGTTAAGCTTTACATCGTGTGGGCGGCATTTATTGGGGGCCATGTTTGCCATCTGCTGTCTCAGTGACTGCCTGAAGTAGGTAGCATTGTGAATTGATTCAGGATGCCCGGAATCTATCATGGCGCCAACGTCAGCGCAGTGTTTTGTACGACGTAATATTTGATTTATAAAAGTCGACGAAATAAAACACACGCCAGGACTGAATACCTGAACTACTATATGCGCCAAGAAGTTACATATCCTGGAAACCTCTCCTGGTTTGAATTGAGTACATACGTTTCAAACAGCACGTGAAGATATGAAACATCGACCTTTAATTCAAATTTGAAATTTCCCATACATTCAGCTGAGGAATTAAGCTGGACAAACCACAATTAGACACGTGTCGGAACCGCCTATTACATATTGTTGCACGCTCCATCGCTGAACAGCTCGTTAACGTTCGTTACAATGAGAACAATCGAAGGTTAGAAATAAGCCTTTGCATGTATTCAGTTAACCTCGACGAACGTGTGAAAAGTGGTGACTCCGCAGCCATTCAAGTCAAGAATTACAACAAAGCTGATCGTACCTTTGCAGTTGAAAGCAATTCCAAGGACTGACCGGAAATCGATTTTCGAGCTTTTCGGTGGTGAAATGGTGTGCGAATCCACCAAAGCAGTGTAGATGTATTTTTTTATACTCAATGGCTAGCTACCCGATATCTCAGACCATTACCAGTCATGTGCATACCTGGGATATTCTTTCGTCATCTTCCGACTGAAGTATAGCAGTTGGAGCAACCAGATTTTATTGTGAATTAGGACGATTTTACGCGAAGTGCTGGCGGCTTTCAAAAGCGTCACGCGATTCCCGACGCGAATGGTGACATTGATGGAACTCTACGTACAGGGTTGAGTGTGGTTAAAGATCGAACCAGACATGAAGAATAAATACGATTGGGTCTTCTGTGTTTTGCACAAACATCTGGAGCGCTAAATAGCGGCCTATGCTCCAACTGCCCTATCGAAAGCGACAGCTTACTTCATTGTGCCGTCTGCAGCCCCGGTCAATGCCTAAAGTATTTAGCATAGTAAATATATTCAGAATGGGCAGAATCCATCACAGCGCCAACGTCGGCGCAGTATTGTAGAAGAAGTTGTCCCCCGTTTCAAGAAGTTGACAAGTGCTATGATATAAATTTTGTGCAGCGTATTTGGAAACATCAATGCCCAGTATAGGCGCAGTTGCTCCACTCTCCCCTTCAATTTTTCATGTTCGATGATGTTGTTTATCCTGAAACCTCACTTTCGCAATAACGATTTGCTAATTACGCATCGACGTTTGCGTGATACGTTTATGTCCGTTCCACAGGTTTAAATGAAGAAACGTCATTGACTCATCATAAGCTGTGCTACTTATGGGACTAACTCGAGGGCAGCGAATATTATCGGAGGTATGCGAACATCTCGTCAAATCTGTCATACCTACAATGAGTTAGAAAAGGATGAGCGCACCAAGTTGCTTCCCGTTACTGCCTAACCAATTTATATTCATGTGCCCTGCATGTTAGTGAGCGCCCACTGATGATGAAATTTTGAATTATTTTGAATTCATTTTAGCCATTAAGTTAATAACGTAGAAGTTGTTTGGTAGTCTGTCGTGATCATTGTGGGCTGCCAGACTCCAAGAGGGACTAATGTTCTTTTTAAGCTTTATGTTGAGAACCAGCCCTATCTCAAAATCCTCTTCTAAATGCGTGAAGCTATTTTCATCAATCCGTCGTATGCCTGGAAATTCTCCAGCGCTAAGCGAGTTTTCTCACCTGTTGGATTTACAGCAGATGGTATATATAGTTATGGCTCCCGGTGGTTTCCTGTATAACTCGACAAGAGCCGCACAGAATTCAGGAGCAATAATGCGTGTATTGGCCAGGACAGTGACAGCGCAGACACTCTACTAGCTGATGCTACCGTTCCAGTTTCTCAGTGTATCCATCGCAGGATTTAATGAGAATGGGCTGAAGAAAATATCATTTTGAAACCAGGATTTCATTCGTTCTTTCCCTTGCAATCCGTTTTTTACATGGCATTTAGCTCCAAAAAGGACCGGACATCCAGAAGTTCAACTCAGACGGACGATAGGGTGCCTAATATACACCTTCTGATTCTGGGAGTTTCCAGCCAGAAGTGCGGAGTATCCTTGTTGGAAACTTATATAGTAACACGTTTTTATGTGGTTTTCGAGCTGATTCATGCAATTACGGTTCAGTGCACGCATCTTCCCGGTGACAGTGTTGAACGTGCACATTCTCAGATAGTACTTGACAAACAACCTCAGGGTGTTCACATTGTAATCAAAAGGAGAATATCGAAACTTGTTCATCAGAATTTAATTCGTTACACTGAAAGCTCAAGACTGTTCCCACATGTTTGCTCAATACCAGTCTCCGTCCTGGTTCACAATGTGCGTGGTGGTAGCGCGTCGACTTTTGTCCCATTTATCACGAAACGTTTTACAAACTTTTACAAATTCCGGAATATCTCACCTAATGAATTATTGATCCACTTTTGACAACAGAAGGGCGAGAAGGAAATTCCTAGGAAATTTCACTGAATTGCGTACGGTGCTACTTGCTAACTGAGTGTGACTCCAGGTCTTAGAATGATCGTGTCTTATGATAAAGTAACAATAAAATTGCCAGTCACTGTAAGGAAGGCCGTGTTGACAAATGAGGTATGACCCTGGTGGATGTAATTTGATGTGATAATGATCTGCTAATCCTTGGCTGATTCCGAACGCATAACACGCTTGGACAACCAATTAGGGCCGCGCAATACAGTTGCACAATGCCCGCCAGGCATCTCCACATTTTACATAGTAGCTAGTTCCCAGATGTCTCAGTTCAGTGCCAACCCCACGCCTATCTGGGACATTCTTGCGCCCTCTGGTGACTGCAGTAGAGAAATTGAAGCAATCCCATTTCATTGTAAGTGGTAATGATTTCACACTAAATACTTGTTATGCTCGATTAGATGGCACGTAATTCTCGACAAATCTGACGACGCTAAAGGCGTTGATGAAACATAACGGGGGTTGTACTCGTTTGAAGTCTCAGCCAAAATCAGAGGAAAAACGAGTTTGGTCTTTTGGTGTATGCAAAGACATCTGGAGCTCTTACTAGCGGGCTTCGGAGTGACCACACTTCAGTAAACTTCGGTTTACATTATTTTTCCGCCTGAAGTCCCGGTGATTGCTTGAAGTGTACATCATAGTAAGTAGATTCAGGAGCCACAAAATCTATTACAGCATTAGCGTCAGCGCAAACGTTTTGGAGCTGGCGAGCCCTAATTTATAGAAATTGACGTAAAATAGGTATGCTTACCCCACATCCCTGCTCGCGGTAGGGCCGGAAAAGTGAAGGTCCAGAATAAATCCAGTTGCGCTACGCAACCCGTAAATATTTTATGCGCAATAATGCAATTCAAGCTGGAAAACTCAACGCTTTTGATTCGAGTGCATACGTCTCAAGCAATTCGTGAAAATGTGAAACCCAGTACGTGCGTTGAAATTTGAAAATCAAAATGCCCACAAACCCTGATGCATACCAACCTAAAGCAATGTGTTTGCAAGACCGCAAATGGACACGACCTGTTTACGTAGGAGAGCGAAATCGCCTCCAACGCCTAGTGACAACCGCATGTATGATCAGCCCCAACCTAAATGTGTTTGCAAGACCGCAAATGGACACGACCTGTTTACGTAGGAGAGCGAAATCGCCTCCAACGCCTAGTGACAACCGCATGTATGATCAGCCCTGTCTGTTTGTGGCGAAGAAAGTAAAGGAAGATTGAGAACAAGACTGCATCCATTGTGTTGACCTAAAAGGACGTATTGAAGGCGGTAACCAGGCAGCCAATCAAGGCAAGAACTTCAACGGCGGACGCGTCGTTTCGCATTTGAACGAAATTCCTGAGACAGATCGCAAATTGATTTTTAAGATGTTCAGTGGTGAATTTATGCGAGCATTTAAAAAACCAGCGGAGAAATATTCAGTAAATTTCAAAGATGTATGCGGCTTCTAAGCCGCTGCTTCCGTTCGCGATATCGAGAGCCTGTTTATGTATCAGCCTGCGCGTGATACATTTTTGTCCATTCCGCATGTGCGCCTTAGGATGCAGATCGGCAGTTGACGGAAGTAAATGCAGTGATCCATCTTATGCTGAGGTCTCGAGGGGTGCAAATGACTGGCAACTATGTGAACATCCTTGAAAATCTATTTTATATGCAACGCCACCAATTCGCTGCCCGGCACGGCGTGCCTCACGCCTATTCGTTTTGCACACAACTCAGGGAATGCTCGCTGAAGAAGACGGTGTGGCATTCCACGAATTTATTCTCACTAACGTACAAAACTGTTGTGCTAGTTCGCTGTTCGTTGTGATTGTTCTTGGCAGTTGCGGATATTATCTGGCCATGTGTGTTTTTATGCTTCATGCATTCGTGTGCCTTGGAACACGACCTATTTGCAGGAAACAGAAAAATCGCCAAACATTTTGCAGTGAACGTCCCATGGATGAAGAGCACCCGTCTGTTCGCGGCGGGAAAAGCAACTGGAGTTTGCGAGTAAGACTTCGATTGTATTACGTTTACCGGGATGAAAGTGTAAGGGTCGGTAACCACAAAACCTTTCCACGTATGAACTGCAGCAGTAAAAGCGTCGTTCTGAATTTGGAAGCAGTCTGTTCACACTACTCTTCGTGAAATCGGTTAATTATTTTATGAATTTGAGCCGGCACGCCGATAGCCTGGTAAGACGGTTAAGCCGCCTGCTCTGATCGGATGCCTGTGCCTATTATTATGTTGCAACAACGGCGGCTTTGTTTGATAACACAATCAGTGTACTAACCGGGGTATTAGTCGAGCTCTAGGCAGGGTCATTGCTGCCGCGCGGAGCTTCCCCAGTCGCTCCATCGGGAACATCACTATCATTAGCGCAGTTGAACATCTGTGCTGAAATTTCGAGAGCATGTGGGCTCTTTCGGGTTCAAACTAAACAACTCAAACTCAACATTGAAATCAACGAAACAAACGTCCAGCAGGAAACGAAACGTTCAGGGTGACGAGCAAACCAGCATGGTGATGCATTTACCAAGCATCGGCGTGTGCCGTCGCTGCTTTTACCCATTTCATATTATTACTGTATATGCAAAAGCTTGTAAACTCTAAACCAGGAATGGATTTCTGTACAATAAATGGCCTTCGATGATATGCTGGGCATTTCAACAGTTCTTTGATCACTGTAATCACCTGCGAATGATATTATTATACAAAGATTTCAGGTTGGATACCCTTTCTTGATTTTCTTGGGAAGTAACGAATTTTTTTAAACTAGGGGAGCATGTTCACCGTTTGTGACTGCTCCCAAGTTGTCGAGATATTTTGTCACGATATGTGCATAATGAAAATAGTGTAAAATTCTCGTAAACAAATGGAATCCTCCTCTATTTTATGAACATATGGTCGCTCGCCTCATGTATAAGCTGTCAAACACAGTGGGAATGTACTAATCAAACATACACTAAGAAGGTTGAATAAACTGTTTCGAAGTAGATTGCAGTGGTTCCCAACGACTGGAAGAAGTGCGTTATCACTCCCATATACAAAGGCGGTAATCGTTCAGTCGTGTCAAACTACCGGCCGGTGACTTTGTTGCCGGTGATCTCCAAAGTGCTTGAGCGACTGGTGGCAAACCAAATCGTTAAACACTTAAAGGAAGCCGGATGGCTTTCGTCTACCCAGTATGATTTCAGAAAAAACAGATCCTGTATGTCCAGTCTCCTCATTACCTTGGACGACTGGACGCAAGCTGTGGACAATGGAAAGCCCGTTCACGCGTGCTATCTAGACATCTCCAAGGCATTTGATCACGCGAACCAAAGCATATTGTTCCAAAAACTTGAACGGGAACGCAGCTGGCTTGGCTTGAAAACTATTTGGCTGACCGAGACGCGCGTGTATGTGTTGACGGCGCTCTGTCCAAGCCAGTTGCAGCTACAAGTGGAGCACCCCAAGGCTCCGATCTAAAGCCTACTTTATTTTTATTATACGTAAACGACATACCTGAGCTCGTGAGCAGTAAATCAATTTATTCGCGGACGATATCAAGATCTGGTCAAGCGTACGCACCATTGAAGACAGCCACCGATTACAAAAAGTTCTCGATACACTTACGACTGGTCACGGAAAAAGGGACTACCTTTTAACCCCCAAATTTGTAAAATGATCTACGCGTGTGGATTAGCAGCTGTTGAGAAAACTCTGCAATGCACAGCCATCTACAAGAGGACCCACAAGTCCTATCGCTCCTTAAACGGATTTTTGGTCGTTTCACTTGACTGGCACTGCCTCGAGTAATCAATACCTACATCCGATCAACCATGGAGTACGCTATACAAGCTTGGTCACGATGGCTTCAAAAAGACAATTCTTCTACAGCGAATATATCATCGAGCCACGAAGCTGGTAATGGGATTGCATAATAAAACATACGAAGACAGGATTGCCAATCTCAACCTATTTGACTTCTACTATCGGCGCATCAGGGTAGAACTAATTCTAACATATGATATACTGAAGACATCTAATCATCCGCTGAAAAATCTATTGGTCCGACGTCGACAACGAACGGGCAGGAGTATGAATTTTCGCTCGCGGTAACTCACTCGAGGGTGAACTGTCGAAGAAACAGTCTTGCGTTCCGATTATGTTTAATTTGGAACTTCCTACCTCCCAATGTTGTATATTTTCCGAGTTTAACCATTTTCAAGAAAAATTTAGATGCATATCCTATGTCCAAGCCGAACCTAGGACTGTGTAATTCCATGTGGTACTCAGCAAATATTACGCACTTTTTCGGAACATTTCCTTCGTAACCCGTCGATCCATTTCAACCCACCTGTCCCACCTTTGAATGTTTCAATAAAATGTCACGAGCCTGACCACGGGTTTGCTTTTTGCTAGTGGGTGATCTGGTTTTGGGCCCGAGTGACGTCCGTTATATGACCGTAGGTGCGCATAGCCTTGTCTACGATATTCCCGGGGTATACATTTTAGTTGGTAGTGCTTGGGGTTCATTCACTCAATCTACTATATATTATGGTTAGGATACAGAAGTATATGTCATTGTCAAATCAGGTTTTCAGGAAGTGCATTTACCTTCGGTGGATCGCCAAATCATCGTGCAGAATTTCTAGTAAGTAATTTCCATTTTACGATATTTATATATGATTTCGAATTGGACAATGAGAAATTTGTTCTACTCTACAGATATTTCTCAGGCTAGCACCTGGCAGAAATAAACACGCTCGTGCTCATGGATTAGCTGAGAAGCAAATTTAGAAATGTACTTATTATTACTCATGCACGCGTAAGGAGCACAACAAACGTTTTTTCTCGAAAGTGGCTTACACAAGCTCACATTCACTCACGTATATGTCGGTAGGGCCAGTTCCAAACTGGATTTATCAATGTGCGCAATGCATAGAATTACCGCCATTGCAAAACAGTAATAAGACCCGCAATTTGAAATAATTTGAATTAACGTTAAAGTGAAGCCTGGAATCTAGCAAATATGGCCTCGTCCCCGATGTTATCGTTCTTTTTTCTAGCTAGGAAACTTCGGATATGGAATAAAGAGCCAATAAGTTGGCATGATCACATAAATGCATTATTTGATCAGAATTGTGGGCATTTTCGAAATTTGAAACATCAACCGTTTAGATTGTAGACCGTATCAATGTTATTACTGCGGATGTTGTTTTTCTCCACCCTGGACAATTTTGATCCAGGCCTGGTTTAATTTGACACGGAGACCATCAGTACACATAACTTGGTTGAGCCTCTGCTCTGCGAGTACACAGTGCCACCTCATTTGGAATTTTGACAGG
Organism: Opisthorchis viverrini; assembly: GCF_000715545.1. Classification (NCBI taxonomy): domain Eukaryota; kingdom Metazoa; phylum Platyhelminthes; class Trematoda; order Opisthorchiida; family Opisthorchiidae; genus Opisthorchis; species Opisthorchis viverrini. The sequence goes on along the minus strand of NW_008751980.1, from coordinate 70,806 downwards.
CTTGTAAAGGCATTACAAGAATCAAACATCCAGCCTATCAGAGAAATAATTCTGTGCTGTGAAGACTGAGAAAGCATCCGACAAATCCACCAATGTTGCGATCTATTTTTAAGCAACGAATCCCTACCTGTTCAAACAATGTACAAGGTAAAACGATTCTGCATTCCATCATTCTGCAAATCGCAACCTTTTCCGTGAAAACGTATCAGCCGGGACTACAGAAATGTAGTATACGTGTGTAAAATGGGCTACGGCATTATGGACAGAAAATTGAGATGATTATAAACATATAAATCGAAATGCGGGATGTTAACTTGTACAAATTATTGTTCGATTTTGTTGTTACCCGTTCCTTTAATTTAACCAATCGGTCTGTGCACACCTCAAATGTTGATCAGTGCAAATGTTTAGAAAAAACGGTAATAATGTTAATACACATTCGCTATACTTTATAACGAATTCAGCGGTAACTCATGGTTCTACTGTCTACAGAAGCGTTTGTTCAAAAAAAATGATGACGACCATTAACTCCGCACGTTAATTTCCACAGTTCAGTTTCGTAACGTTTGCTGGAGCTAACGCTTAAGTGCTCCAAACTTCTATTAGTGATCCGTTCACAAGACTCCTGAGGGAAAATTGATCCTGAAAGAACAGAACCGAAATGCCGAGCTATCGTGGTTGTCTTCACTGCTGAATATCTTCTTTAGATCATCCAAGAGTTTCAGATTCATGGAGAGCTAGGAACAAGTGCATGAATGATCAACGTTACAGTTTTGGCTATCTCTGTAGAATCTTTCTGACAACACGAAACTTTTTGCCAAAAAATACAGCTTTCTCCCGGGATGCCGTAATACTGATTTATTAACTTCGAACTAAATGACCAAAAATGCTGATATGGCCACAAAACACTTGACTTGGTCAAAACAGTGGTCCATTTGGAAATTTGAAACGATGAACATTTAGTTTGTGGACATCACCAATGCAATAATTTCGGATGTCGTTTCGCTCCCATTTCCTTGAGAATTTACATACCTATTGAAATTTGTGGATCCTGTTTATAGGTTTTTGCTGCTCTGGAGGAGTCCTGGGGTTCGAACTGAGTGTGAGTATACTAAAAATACCCGAAATGTATGAAACCTTGCACTTTGGGTCAGATAAGGGGAAACTTCCTCATAAATACGTGATCACTCGTTTCAAGTGTAGCATGGCAAACGCACTGACAATAATTAATGGATCGCTTAACAAATGAAAGGCACGCCTGTTTACCAATCGGATCGGATGATTTGTCAGTTGCAATGGATTTGCTTTACAGCTATATTGGCGTAGTTTTTGATTGGAGCACCCCAAATGCTATGCCCGACTTGATGAGCAATCAGACTGATGAGAGGCGCATCAGCGCATGCTTAGACTTGCAGCTTGCAACGAAATTCTGGTTTAACGCTTCTGTCAAAACGTTTCGATGATTCGTTAAAATGAAACTTATTTAGACGCCTCATTCTTCAAAATTCCAGGTACCTCTAGTGAACAGACGTTTGGAGGTCTGGAATTTTAAAAGGAAAAATAAACTACGCTACCGCGGACACGAGCAGTCTAGGTGACAATCAAAATGCATCGTTCACACCTTTTGGCTCAACAGCTACACCGATCGCAATTCAAAATTAAAAATAGATTTTGCAAACTTCTCCCCAATCAGTAGTGACAAAAGCCAGTTTAACTCACCCGCAAAACAGAAAGCTTAGTGTGACCATGAACAAATCACATTAGCCCTTTTAAGATGAGTGCTTTTGATTTAAGATCAGTCGGAACATTCTGTTTCACAGATCTACCCATTTAGAACCCCAAATAAACTTAGCCTCTGGCCAATGGCGAGGTTAAACTTGAAAGTTTATTGCTATGTTAGTAAAAATTGATCGCGGATTCAATATAAATCCAGACGAAATATGATTTAGCAGTGAATTATGGAGCTTGTTAGGTTCTCCATATATGCGCAAGTATTGATGAGTGGTGCATGTAGCTTCCGACAACTCGGTAGGGAATGTGCATTAACGGGAATATGCGTTAACGATCTCAATTTAGAACACCTCGGTATTTCAACTGGAATAAGGGTGGGGCATTGGGAAAAGTGAACACTTGTTACTGTTTTCATCGTTGGAATCAACATCTGAAGACGATTCTTTTTAAATTAACCACCAGTTTTCGTTGGATATAATGTTCAGCATTGGACCTTTAGGCCGTGTTATTTAGATGCAGAACAGCTAAGTTTGATACAATTAAGGGTTTCACGAGGGAACAGATAGACCGGAATGTTTGTCGTTAAACCGGACATTTTTCTGGTGGCACGCCAACAACACAGGAAAAGAGTGTCATGCCCTGGCGATTATTTATTAGTTGATTGCTCCCGATACAATTTAGGTACATGGTATATTTACATTGAAATCAAGTGTAGAGATTTATGTGACCGACATGATAGCGTGTAATACTCAAAAAATGAAGGTTCATTTCCACTCTTTGCCATAGTTCACAACTTGAAATTAGGAGAATATAGAGAACTCCGATGCGATATACCCGAGTCCAATTTGGTTGTCATTTTACGTGTGCTGGCCGCGGGGTCATGATGCAAACCTCGCCTATATGGAGTGCATAAAACTGGATTGCGTAGAGACTCTTGTTTTCAATTGTCAAACAGAAAATTATCAGATACAATTGTGATGACACCAAGCATACAAGAAGAAGGAATTTCAGGAATATGCGATGAAAATCGTAGTATGTAAGAATTTTTTGGTGCTGTTACTGATTTACCTTCCAAGATATCAAGCTTTTTGAAACACTCATCAATGTAAACGAAAAACTGTGGGTTTCGTTGAATCAGATTTGGTCAGATCGTTGAAAAGCGTGCTGTGGCCTGCTTAAGTGTATTCGTCTTCTCCGAACCCTGTAAATGGACCTCTAGTGGAACCGTAAGGTATATCCAATTTGCGTCTGTGTATTGCGTTTCATTCTTTGGTTCAAAACATTCGAGCTTTCTAAAGAAAACATGCATTTTCTCATAAAGTTCAAAGGTTAGACGAAAATAAATGCCCTATTGCGACTTAGCAGACGCACTTGCTCCTCGACTCAATTTTAGAGATTATGATACGGAAAGCAGTATTTCACGGTTAGCGAGTTCTAATAATTCAGACATTAATCACCGCAGGTAATCGATTCAGTAGTAAAACTGGAACTTATGAGAATGCTAACGATGAATGTTCTATTATGCAAATAATATAATGCGCAAAGAAAGAAGGGCTTTGGTAACACACCAAACCAAATAACACACCAAAAACTCAAATATGTGACCTATTCATGTGTTAGATTATTAATTTTCCACGTAAATTTGCATGCTTAGTTTCTATGAATTTGAGTAAACGGGCAAAACCATACAGATACCAATCTTGGTCAAATTGGTTTGCTTATCAATATGCTTCAAAAATTATAGTTCATTTTGGATACTCAATCCTTATTCTATTCAAAGTATTACTTGAGCTCTAGGCAGGGCCATGGTTGCTCCGCGGAGCTGTTCCACTCTCACCATTTGGACCAATATTCAAGATAGCACAGTTGAAATCTGTAAGAAAACGTTTGGGGTTTGATGGCGTCATCCACTTTGAAGCTGTTTTGTGTTCGAAAACTTAGGTTCGATGTTACATAAAGAAGACCAAACGTCTAGAATCAAACAGAATGTTTGTGGGAATTATCACAGGATCTCAGAAACCACTGATGTTAGCACATATGTCAGGCATCTGCGCGCAGTATACCATCACTGCTCTGACTGATCGCGTATTACAACTGTCCAGGCAATCAGCCGGCATCTCGAAACCAGGAATGGCGGTCTGCATATACATGGCCTTCGCTGTCATGAACATACACTTCAAAAGTTCTTTGACCACTATACTCACCTGAGGACAATACCATTATACAAAGATTTTAGATGAGATATCCTATCTGGTTCAACCTGAAAACTTAAGAAATTTTTCTGAAACAAGCGGAGATTCTTTACAGCTCGGGGCTGCTCGCGAGGTACCGTCAGTTGTTTTAACAGGACACGGGCACATAGTGTACGAATTTGAGCACCAAATCAGAAAATGGCGATGGTGTTCTAGTTTGAGAACTTGTGATCACCCTCCTTATGCATGGCCATTCAAACCCAGTGGATATTTACTAATCACTCGTACAACGAAAATATTGAGGAATTTTTTTACGAATAAGTTTGTGGTGGTTTGTAAATTGTCATTGCATTTCAACTAACATATGATTTTCTGTCTTCCAAATACCATTTGATTTGCACGGAGGACAAGTAAAGTGTACCATTGATTCCCATCGCAGTTATATATACTTCGAGACGCTTTCGAAAGCTGGTGGATAGATGCATGCGCAACGCATTCTCAAAAGTAAGGATGGCATTATGCTAACAAATTGTGACCACGGGTGCTTATTGTCTTGAGCTTTCGGAAATCGGAACCTATGTTCGCTGATTTGTATTGGTGTGCACGGCATTTCCAGTCAACTAACTTTGTCCTTCCTGTTTCTAAGAGCACGACGCGTTTCATGGCTGGTATTTTTCCAGTTATGAAGCGAAATAAGGTTTATTTTTATGTCTCGACGAATAATGCCGTTTATCCTTGGTTTGATGCAACGATTTATGTGCTGCGAGCGGTTTTGAAGCTGTGGGTTTTCGCATCCCAAATACACATGTCGACTTGGGGAACAACCACATCACAGTAAGGTGCACCGTCACATGTTTACATTCGCAGCTCATAAAGTGTTTGTGGGGGCTGAGTATTCTCGCGATGGAATTCAATCGTCGAAAGTTATGAAGTATCTCTGATAGATAAGCAATCGAGGAATTGACTTGCGAATATCAGCCCAAACATTAAACGCTTATTCAGGCATTCTGGTTTGCCAGCGATCCTGGAACGTCGTACCGCAAGATTCTTTAGACTACAGCATGATTGCCTCACTGGACAATGAAATCTGGTGAGCTACCAAAACAACGAAATAGATTGGAACGGTTTTTGGCCTGAGCACACGTAAACACATGTAAACAGTCTTAACCAAAATGTAAAGGTGAAAATCCGATATGGTCGCCCTGAAAAACACTTCTGCGTAATCGACGTCGTGTTCTTACACTGCAAACGGAATGTTTGCGGAAAAGGGTAATACAGAATCAAATACCAATGAATTTGATAAATATATCACGCATCTGGGCCTATTTTTACCACAGGTGAACTCAATCAAAGCATATCATAACCGTCTTGGCTCACTACTTTATTACTTCTGATTCCTGAGACTGCTAAGTAATACATCTTTGGATCGACATTATTAGTGGCCATGTTCGCCATCTCCGGTATCAGCGATTGCTTGAAGAATATGGTAAGCTCAATAGTTTCATGACGCGTAGAATCTATAACAGAGTCAACGTAAGCGCAGTATTTTAGAAGAACTTCTCCCTAATTTCCAGAGGTTGCCCCAAAATAGGCATGTTTTCAACACACAATATAACTGAACATGGCACGCTGGTTTTTTTCGTGATAACGGTATGCTAATAACACATCCGCCTGCACGTGATAAATTTGTTTCCACTTTTGGCGCTTGGGTGGGTGTTGCCCTGACAAACACTTCTAGTTACTTGTATATTTTGAGAGACTTCGGCCAGCCGTATGTAAATGGCTTATAGCATTCTGATTGACTAGCAAACGTAACAGCAAACGCGACAGATTCTTGCCTGGGAATATATTTTCCAAGCACTTTGCTCCATGGTTATAGAATGAGCCTCAGCGTTGTGTTGTCACACTGCAAGTTCAATGACCTGGCGGTCAAAAGCATTGATCATTTTGCTTCGGAGGACTTGGAAATCGGATTTCTCTCTCTTAAGACTGTAGTGTTTTGTCTAATTGTCTATTTGCTAATCAGTAACAGATTTCCAGATTCAGAAATTTTAAACGTTTCCCAATTAATACGTCGAACTGAAGAAGGAGATAGCCACTGACCATCCGTGTGACCCTGTAGAGTTGCTGTTGTTTTCACAAAAATGCAGTTGCGTACCAGGTGGCTTGATTAGTTTAGCGGGTTTCGTGAAAGACGCATACGGACGAGTAATTTTTACTTCATCTATTGCTGTGCTGCGGGTTATGCCTTATTTATCATCTACTGCTCTTAACGTCACCCAAGAGAACTTCAGCTATAGCCACTGAGTGCCACCAAAAGCACGAAGAGTCACTTTCTCTGCACCGTTCAATATTTTACTCCCTTTTGCCTTAGCCAGGCATAATAACAAGCTATTAAATCAAGCTTACAAAGTGACCGCATGGATTTATTAAGTGGTTGGGCTTTATAAGATGGACAGTTTTCGTGACGCTAGGCAAGGTGTACCCACGTTGGCAACGCTTTCAAACGGCACACGTACAGTACCGCCACCAACCTTTATTTCTGACGACTGATCAGAAACTGATTTTTGAGCAGTTTTGATGTTGAATCATTTGTATACATAACAAACTCCTGCAGGTGAATATAACGGAGTTGAACGCGTATACGGGTTTCAAGTCGCTGCTCTCTCGCAATAAGGAGGGCCTGATTACGCATTAGTCTGAACGTAAAGTACCCGTGTCAATTACACATGCGTGGAACGACTCAGTATGCTGATCGGTATTTGACGGAAGGAACCCCAATGAATCACCTTATACAGAGCTCTCGATCGTGACTCACTCGGCGCCAGCAGGTTATATGACGAAATGCTTTATATCTACCACTCATTTGGAAAGATGGTGCGCACCAATATGTTTTTCGTTACAGCCTAAGTCGCGCCCAATTACTATCGGAATGTTTATTCGGGGCAAACAATGTTACCTGGTTTTTTGGTAAAATTTCTTGTTTTACGCACACAGTCTGTGCGCAACTCAAATATTCTTAATTGCAGTCTTTCATAAAGACACAACTCTTTCTACTCATGCGCAGCACTTTTAGACGGAGGTTGCTAGTGGTTTACCGTCCACAGAAATGTTCTCAGTGAAGTCTGAGGACGGAACTAATAGTGGTTTACGTCCACAGAAATGTTCTCAGTGAAGTCTGAGGACGGAACTAATCTCCTGAAGTTCAGTCTTCAAGAAGCAGCTGTTAATACAGAACGTTTGCCAATACCGTCTTCTTATTCTCTGAAAGCTCCCGTTGATCATTTCCGCTTAGGCTAACTTGACCAATATGCAGAGCAATTGTGATTGCCTCTGGTGCTATAGATCTTTTCAAATCGCCGAAATTTTTTGGTTAATGGATGCCTAGCAGTAGAGATGTCAATCATGACATGTACTCTCTGGAACCTTATGACAACGCGACACGTAATGCTTACTTTTCAACACGTGCGCTTTTACTTGATGCATATCATGAATCTCTTTGAATTAAGCTAAAACTCCAAATCCAGGGAGAAAACTGCTTAAATGGGTCGTCGGAGATGTCATGGACAAAATCTTCGACAGGTGTTTGCTGAATGGTGGGGCTTGTAAATGTCAACGATGCAGATCATGCTAAAAAGTAATAAGTTCATATAATATAATCTAGCTTGCTTTCCCGAGAGTTTACACACATTTGAGATTTTTGGATGCCGTTTATAAATATTTGCTGCTCTGTATGTGTCGTGGGGTTTGAACTGACGGTGAGCATACTTAAAATACATGAAATACATGTAAACATGCACCAGGAGTCAGATAAGGGGGAAGTATTCCATATTCATAAATATGTGATCGCTCGTTTCAAGTATGGCATGGCAAATACGATGAAAATAACTGATGGATTACTTCACAAATCGGTGCTATCAAATGGATTTCTTAATCGAATTAGATGGTTTGTCGGTATTGATACATTAACTACCACAGTTAGTGTGAACTAGTTTGGGCTTGCAGCACCACGAATGCATATCTTGACTTGTTGAACAATCTGACTGATGAGAGGCACATCAGCGCATGCCTAAACTTACAGCTTGCAGCGAGATTTGGTAATACGCTCATCAAAATTTCTTGATGATATTGAATGTTGCTTACTTAAATAAATAATTTTGACGTAATGCGTTTGTTGAGCAATTTTCGCCTGCAGAATGACAAATTGCTTAGCAATTCATCTGATAAATTTAACTCTCAAGCGTAATCCAATAAGTCTAGATGTCATGTCACACTGCGGGCTACCTGGACAAATGAAAATGATGCTCAAGTGCTAGCACCAAAGCACTTGAGTTTAAACTTGAGAGTTTATTGCTATATCAGTGAAAACGTTGATCGCGGAATCAAGATCAATCCAGACGAAATGTGATTCAGCATTTAATTATAAAGCGTCTCAAGTTCTCCATATATGCGCAAGTTTCAATGAGCGGTGCATGTGGCTTCCGGCAACTCCATCGGGAATATGCATTGATAAAAATACGCGATACCAATCTCATTTTGAAAGCCATCGGTATTTCAATTGGACAAGGGGTAGGGCTTTGGGAAAAGTGAACAATGATTACTGTATTCATCCCTCGAGTGAACATCTGAAGATTATTCTTTTTAAATTAACAACCGTTTATCCTTTGATGTATTGCCAAGCAAAGGAACGTTAGCACGTGTCATGTAGATGCAGCACAGTTAAGGTTGGTACGGTTAAGGGTTTCAGAAGGAAGCATATGGACCGCAATGTTTGTGGTTCTAACACGCCATTCTTCTGGTGACACGCCAACAAGACAAAACACCGGTGTCATATCCGAGCAGTTATTATTTATTAGTTGGGTATTGCTAATGCTATTCATTTGATTGATATGCTCAGTGTGAATACGAATATATTTTTAATGTGTTCGAACTGATAGCGCGTAATTCTCAACAAAAAGGTTTATTTACACTGTTTCTCATAATTCCCTCCTTGAATTCAGAAGACTGTAGGAAGCTCCGGTGCAAAACATCAGAAGCTCATTTAAGTTTCATTTTACTTGTGCTGGCCACGGTATCATGGTGCAACTGTCGCCTTCATGGAGTGGATAAAAGTATATTGAGTAGAGACTTTTCTGTTCAAATTTCAAACAGAATGAATGAATTTTGAAATTTTGTAAAGTTCACTTAAAAATGCCAACCTGGTGTCCTGGAAAAACGGTTTATGTAAATGCGAAAAAAACGGATTTGGTTGTGCCACGGATGGAAATTCCAATTTCAAGTTTTGAAATCCTGATGGATGTACATGAAAACCTGTGGGTTCCGTTTAATCAGATTCGGCCGAATCGTTGAAAAATTTGCACTGGCTTGTGTCCGGGTGCTTGGGTGCTCCAAAACGTGTAAAATGTGAAAAAGTTTGCAGCCAGTTGTCTCGTTTGCGATAGCTAAATGGCGCTTGTTTTACAGTCGGTTGAGGGTAAGCTGCATTAACATTTATCTGTTTAGAACACGCGAGTAAGTTTTGCTCTCTGCGAGCCTGCTGCAAGGATAGTAATATTTTCCTCCACAGAAAACAAACCCAAAAATACCCTCATCTAGTCGGAAGAACATTATATTACTTAGGCAATAAACCTGTGCTACTAAATGGACCGCCGTATGTGTCAACAGAAATTCTAACGTGATTCTAAACGCAGCTGAACTATTGCGGAACCGCAAGGTGTAGTCAATTTGCCTCCACCAGTTGCGTGTGATTCTCGACTTCAAAATAAATCGAGCTTTCTAAAGAGAACGGGCATTTTTTCATAAAGTTCAAAAGCTAAAGGATAAGAAATGCTCCACTGTGACTTGGCATATGTACTGCCCCCTCGACTCAATTATAGAGATTATGACCCGGAAACCAGTATGCCACTGTCAAGGAGTTCTAATAATTCGGAAAAATATTTAAAGCTTTCTTCCAGCGTACCATCAGTGAAAATGTGTTCGTAATACGCCTTTTTCAATTTGGGAAATCTCTAAGACTCATGACGGCGAGACGAAATGGGGTGCTTCTGTTGTCTTGAAGTTTACAACATTGCATCGTACAGTGGCAACGTTTGTCTGATAAAATTCCGTGTTAACACACACTTGTTATAGCATGCGTCTTATTAATTCAGGTGGGTTTGGCTTCGTGATATTGCTCAATATATTTGCAAGTTGGAGACGATTAAGGAATATCTGGTTTCCGATCAAAATACACATCGGGTGAGATGTTCACTCCAATGGGGACATTTAAATCACTTGCATAATTTTTCTTCACTGAGTTAACCATAATGAAGAATGCTCCGAATCTTCGGACGATTCTGCCTCACCATGATCGCTTTATTTCCTATGGGACATTTAATCACTTGCATAATTTTGCTTCACTGAGTTAACCATAATGAAGAATGCTCCGAATCTTCGGACGATTCTGCCTCACCATGATCGTTTTATTTCCTATGTAGGTAACAAGGAGAAAAACCACTCACTAGTGCTCCCAAAATCTGTTTTAAACACTCATAAGGAGAGAGCGAACTTCGGCAGGTGGGTCTGTGACTTACTCGTGGGAAGCCTTTCGCTGGTTGACGCGACCAAGACATATACCCCCAAAAACTTCAAACTGCTCCCCAGTTCTTCTAGTTCTCGACAAGGTTGAAAGCATTTCGTGATTCTATCTCATGTAGTTAAATTCGCACTAATTTTAGCCTCTGCTCGCTAGTTTTTCAGAGCACGGATCTTACACATGGCGAGTCACCACACGCGGCCTCCGAATCGCTTCATAGCTCCTAACAATGGAGTCTGACTGAGAATAATTCAAATTAGGTCCGGGCCACATGTTTCGTCACAAAAATTCATTTTTACACAAGGAATTATTCTGCAATGACGGGTGAGTTACTTGAAGAAAGTTGCCATCACCCGGTTCAGATGCACAACCGCGAAGTTTCTGAGTTTCTTTCAGATTACACAGAGGGCTCTACGGAATTATCTATGGATTTGGAGCCAACATGTCACACGGGTTTTTAAGGAGCTCCGTCATTATACCTCACAAGGGATCACAAGTCAACCTGCCATAATCCTTCTTAGTTGCAGAGCAGTTTGGTCCCATTTGCTCCGCCCTTTTTCAATAACAGCGACTTTTATTGCCCATTTTGTTAAAGCTTTGAAAACGAAGTGTTGTATTATTGATTATAAGAGAATCACCCAATCAGTAACGCGGTTTTGTGTAATTTTTCACTCCGATTAGTTACCACGAATGTACCCATATCTTGAATCCATTTGAAAATTCCTTCATATAACACACTGAAAGCTCACCAATATTTCCACATGTTTAAGCGAGACCAGTGTTCAATCTGCTTCGCCATGTGCGTAGTGATTCGGCGTTGGTTGTTATCTCATTTATTGCGATTCCATAGGATCACCCGAGTACTCAAGTCATCAGTTAAACTGAAGCTAATTCGTCACACTTAAAGTTTTTATACTATTTTCACAGGTTTGCAAATAAACCGTTCCCCAATCAGGTTCACCATATGCTCAACAATAAGGTGTCTGTTGTTCTTCTAGAATCACCGCAAGTAATCGATTCAGTAGTAAAACTGGAACTTACGAGAATGTTACCGATGAATGTTCTATTGTGCAAATAATATAATGCGCAAAGAAAGAAGGGCTTTGATAACACAACAAACCAAATAACACACCAAAAACTCAACTATATGGCATATCCATGTGTTAGATTATTAATTTTGCTCGTAAATTTGGATGCTTAGTTTCTAGTAATTTGAGTAAACCGAACTTTGTAAAAATGGTGTGCTTACCAGCATGTTGCAACAAAGATGGTTTGGTTTGAAGACTCAATCCTTATTCTTTCCAGGGTATAATTTGAGCTTTACGCACAGCCATTGCTGCTGCGCGGAGCATATCCACTCTCACCGTCGGGACCATTATTGAAAATAGCACAGTTGAACATCTGCGAATAAACGTTTCATTGTAGATGGTATCTTTCACTCTGAAGCTGTTTTGGGTTCGAGCTCCTAGGGTTGATATTGCATATAGAGAACCAAAAGTCTAGAGCTAAACGGAATGTTTGTGCGAGTATCACATGATCTCACAAACCACTGAATTTGGCCTATATGCCAGGCATCTGCGCGTAGTTTTACCGTCACTGCTCTGACTGATCGCGTATTATAACAATCCCGGCAATCAGCTGGTAACTCGAATCCAGGTATGGCGGTCTGTACAAACATGGCCTTCGATGTCATGAACATACACTTCGAAAGTTCTTTGATCACTACACTCACCTGAGGAAAATACCATTATAGAAACATAGTTTAGATGGGATATCCTATCTTGTTTAACATGAATACTTACGAAATTTTCTAAAGCCAGCGGAGATTTCTTACAGCTGCTGGCTGCTCACAAGTTGCCGTCAGTTTTTTCAACAGAACGCGAGCACACTGAAACACGAGAGTAGTTAAAAATTTATGTACTAACTCAGAAAATGGCGATATTTTTCTGGTTTGATAACATCTGGTCGCTCGCACAATGCATGGCCTTTCAAACGCAGCGGATATTTACTAATAACTCGTCCAATATAAATATTGAGAAAACCTTTTACAAATAACTTTGTGCTGGTTTGCAAATTGATATAACATTTCATTTAACATGTGCTTTTATGTTTTTCAAATATCATTTGGTTTGCACGGAATACAAGGAAAGTGTACCTTTGTTTTCCTTCACAGTTTTCGTTATTTCCAGAGGCTTTCCACTGCCGGTGGATGGATGCATGCGTGATACATTTTTGAAAGTAATGATGGTATTAAGCTCACTAATTTTGACGATTGGTGTTTATTTACTTGCTATTTCGGAAGTCGGAAAATCAAGTTCGCTTATTTCTATTGGTGCGCACAGCAGTTCCAGCTAACTAACTGTTTCCCTCCTGTTTTTTACAGCACGACACTTTTCATGGCTGAATCTTTTCAGTTAAGACCACAGTGTCTAATTGTCTTGTCTAGTTGCTAATCGGTTAAAGATTTTCAGATTCAGAATACGATTTCATCGACAAAAATCTGACATGTGCCACTTAGCACGCAAATTCCTAAAACACTTATATTTGGAACAGTGGACGCAACCTACTGTGCACCAGAAGAAATGAGTTTAGGTAATATTCCAAAATGGATGTTTCCAACGTGGTAATGCACAGTGATTTGTTTACATAATGCAAGCATGTAACATCATGCGTTCCATGCTCACTGGGATTCTACTGTTGGCGATGTAGCCCGATTTCGTACCACAACAATCGACAGCTCGTGCTGTGAAAACGGGAATGTTACTATGCGCGACTGAGATGATCTCGGGACTCGGGATGCAATGCTAAACGGTCCCCAACAAATAAGTCGAATTAAAGAAGGAGATTGCCACTGACCATTTGCGTGATCCTATGCAGTTTCGGTTGGAATTTCACAAAACTGCGGTTACGCACCAGGTGGTTTGATCAAATTGTGGCAGCTTTTGTAAAGGATGCATACCAGCGATTAATTTTTATACTGCACCTTTTGCTGTGCTGCGAGTTATGCCTTAATTATTATCTTCTGTTCTCAGCCACCATACCTTCAACTTTATCCATTATGGGTCATCAAAATTAGGAAAAGTCTTTTTTCCGCAGCGCTTAAGCTTTTACCACCTTCTTAGCAAGCCATAATAAAAAAGCTAACATATCACGCTTACAAAGTGACCGCATGGTTTTATTAGGGAGTTGGGGTTCATAAGATGGTCAGTTTGCGTGACGCCAGGCAAGGTGGACCCAAGATGGCAACGCTTTCAACCCTCACACGTATAGTTCCGCAACCGACCAGTATTTCTGCCTGCTGAGCAGAAAATGATTTTTGAGTTGTTCGGTGAATAAATCATGTGCACACGTAACGATCCGGTGCACGTGAATTCAACTGAGATAAACGCGTATGCGGATTTCAAGCCGCTCCTTTTTCTTTCGCAATAACGAGGGCCTGATTACCCATCAGTCTGAACGTGAAGTATTGTGTCCGTTTCACATGTGCAGAACGACTCAGGTTGCTGATCGGCATTTGACGTAAGTAACGCCAACGACTCACCTTATACAGAGCCATCGACTGTGACTCACTCGACGGCAGCAGGTGATAAGGCCACTATGCGAACATCTTGGCAAAAGCTTTATATTTACAAAGCCTGAGAAAGTTGGAGCGCACCAACAAATTTATCGTTACTGCCTAATTCGGGCATTCTCGTTTCCAAACCGCAGATCGCCATATCTAGCATCAAACTGTATCAGCCAAGACTACTGGAATGCAAACTGTGTGTAAAAAATGGGCTCGCAAGGCCTCTGTCAAAATGACTACCGATGTATAATCAGTGTTCTAATATTGACAGAAAATTGAGGTGAATATATTAAAAATAGGAAATAAAAAATTAAAGTGGATATAAATGGCTGAATTGCTGTCGGAATTTTTATTCAAGGAAAACATTGGTCTCTGTTTATTTGGAAAACTTCCACTTGTATTTCCCACTCAGTCTGTGTGCAACTGAAATAGCGGCAACTGCGATCTTTCCTAAAGAAACAAATCTTTCTACGCATTCGCAACTCCATGTGACGGAGGTTGCTCGTGGTCTACCGTCTACAGTAATGTATTCCCTTGAAATCTTAGGACTTCTGAATTTCAGTCACAATTATGCGGCGACAGCTGTTTGCTGAATGGTGAAGTTTGTAAATGTCAAATATGGAGATCATCCTAAAAATTAATAAATCCTCAGGATAATCAAGCTTGCTTTTCTGAGAATTTACAAAAGTTTTCTGGATTTGTGGATCCCGTCTATAGGTCTTGGCTGCTCCGAATTATTCAGGGAGTTTGGACTGAATGTCAGCAGACTAAAAATACCCGAAATGTATACAAATCAGTTAAGAAGGGACTGTTTCTTCATAAATATGTAATTAGTCGTTTCCAGTGGAACATGGCAAACGTAATGACAAAGACCGATGGATCGCCCAGCAAATGGGTGCCACGCCTGTTCATAAATCGAATGACATGGTTTGCCAATTTTGATGCGTTATTTAACAAAGTTGGATTGACTTTTTGCTTGGGGTATCTGAAATGCACGTCTCGACTTGTCAGACAGATGAGAGGGGCATCGATGCATGCTTACAATTGGAGCTTTCAGCGAGCTCTCGGTTTTGCGCTCATCAAAAGTTTCCGATGATATCAACTTATGCCTCCATACATAAATAATTTGGGCGTAATTCGTATCGTGAGAAATTGTGGCCTGCAAATTGACAACGTGCTTAGGAATTCATCTTATAATATGATTTAGCAGTAAACTATGGAACGTGTCAAGTTCTCCATAAATGCGCAAGTTTCGATGAGCGGTGCATGCAGCTTTCGACAACTCGGACGTGAATATGCATGGCGGTAACGATCTCATTTTGGAAGCCATCGGGATTTCAACTGGACAAAGGGTGGGGCTTTGGGAAAAGTGAACAATTGTAACTGTATTCATCCTTGGAGTCAACATCTGAAGATTATTCTTTTTAGGTTAACTACCGTTTATCCTTTGATGTATTGCCAAGCAATGGAACATTAGCCTGTGTTGTATAGATGCAGCACAGTTAGGGTTGTTACAGTTAAGGGTTTCAGGAGGGACAGATGGACCGGAACGTTTGTGGTTCAAACACGCCATTTTTCTGGTGACACGCCAACATGACAAAACACCGGTGTCATATCCGAGCAATTATTATTTATTAAGTGAGTATTGCTAATACGATTTAGTAAAATGGTATTCTCAATGTGAATGCAAATGTATATTTTAATGTGTTCGACCTGATTGCGTGTGTTGCAACAAGAGAAGGTTTATTTATATTGTTTGCTTTAATTCACTCCTTGAATTTAGTAGACTGTAGGAATCTCCGATGCAAAATATCATAATCTGATTTGGATGTCATTTTACGTGTGCTGGCCGCAAGGTCATGATGCAACTCTCGCCTTCATGGAGTGCATAAAAATAGATTGAGTAGAGACTATTCTGTTCAAATGTCAACCAGAAAATTATCAGACATAACTGTGATGACACCAAACATACAAACAGAAGGGATGTCATAAATATACGATAAAAGTTGAAGTATGCATTTGGTTCTGTCACGAACTTACATTCCAAGAATTTCAGTTTTGAAACACTGATGATGATTGTACATGGAAACCTGTGGGCTTTGTTAAATCAGACTTGGTCAGCTTAATGAGAAAGTGCAGTAGCCTGTGTCTGAATATTCCTCTTTTCCGTATCGCGTGAAACAAGATAAACTTTGCAGGTAATTGTCCTGTTGGCGATGACTAAATTACGCTTCTTTTATAGTCGGCTGAGGGTAAGTAGCATTACCATTTTAGCGCTTTGGAACTCACGAGTAAGTTCCGATGTCTGAGAGCCTGCTGCAAGAAAAGTAATTTTTCCCCACGACAACCGAACGCAGCTAATAACCTCAACTAGTCGGAGGAACACTATGTCCCTTTGGCAATAACCTCTGACGCTAAATAGAGTGCCATATGTGTCCTAACGTGATCCTAAACTCAGTTGACCTCTAGTGGAACCTTAATGTATAATCAATTTGTCTTTGCCAATTGCGCTTGATTCTTTGGTTCAGAATGAATCGAACTTTCTAAAATGAAACTGACATTTTTTCATAAAGTTCAAAAGTTAGACGAAAATAAATGCTGCCACGCGACTTGGCAGAATCATTTGCCCCTCCACTCAAGTTTACAGATTATGACACGGAGACCACTATGTCACTCTTAGTAGTTTTCAGATAAAATGATGAAAACCTTTCTTCTGCCTGCAATCTGTGAAGATGTGTTCCCAATACGCATTTCAAATTTGAAATATTACTAAAACCCATTATGGCGGTACAAAATGAGGTGCGTCTGTTTTTGGTGCTTTTCAGCATTGCGTCGTTCGAGCGACATTATCAGTGGTAACGTTAGTTTAATAAAATGCCGTGTTTACACACACTTGTTCCTGCATGCACCTTAATACATCGGGTCCGCTTGGCTTCGCGCGATTGCTCAATATATTTGCAATTTGTGGACAAATAACGAATATCCGGTTAATGAGCAATATACACATCGGGTGAGATGTTCACTCCACTGGGGACCTTTAACTCATTTACAAAATTTTATTTCACTAATTTGACCAAAATGAAAAACCCCACCCATTGCGGCGCATATTTCGGCGTCATGATGAGCATTTTATTGACGGTGAAGTTCACAAGCGGATAAGCACTCACTAGTTCTCCCCATAAACGGTTTCAAACATATTCATAAAGGAAGAGCTAACCTCGCCACGTAGCTCTGTATTTTACACGCGGGGTCCCATACACTGGTTAATGCACCCAAGATATATATCCCGACAAACTTCAAACAGTTTACCTGTTCTTGTAGGTTTCAGCAAGGTTGAGAGCATTTCGTGATTCTATCTCATCAAAATAAACGTTTCGGTAGTGTTAGCCGTTGCTCGCTTGTTTTTGAGAGCACGTTTTTTGCACATGGCTCGCTACCACACACGGTTTTCGGACCGCTTCATAGAACTGAGTCTACCAATGGAATCTGACTGAGAATTATATAGTGATGTCCGGGCCACATGTCCCGTCACCCGAGTTCAATTTACGTAAAGCATAGTTGCCATCACCCGGTTTGTATCCCCAGCCGGGAAGTTTCTGAGGGGAGGGTGGATAACACAGAGCTCTACGGAATAAACTATGGATTTGGAGCACACATGTCACATGTGTTTTACAGGAGCTCCGTCGTTGTGCTTCAGAAGGCACTTAGGCAACCTGCCATAATCCCAATTATTTGCCGAGCAGTTTGTTCCATGTTGGTCTGCACTTTTTATTAAAAGCGAATTTTATTGACCAGTCTGTAAACGTTTTGAAAATGGAGTGTCGTGTTCGTGATTATTAGAGAATCACCCAATCATTAACACGGTTTTGTGTAATTTTCGCTCTGATTAGTTACCCCGAATTTACCCATATTTGAATTTATTTAAAAATTCGTTTTTATAACGTGGCGTGAATCAAATTTTGCTATAAACATTCGGCATCAGTTGTTGAGTATTTTATTGTAAGCAACATGTTAAATTTTATTCTGCTACCATGAAAGAGACAACTCACAATTCTCTGGCCGTGCATGATTTGTCTTGCCCTTCTGGGGGTGTGACAGCTAAGCGGAGGCATAAAAATAATGTCAAAGTTTTGTTTCACAAGTGCCTAAACTTGGGGGTTTGGACAAACACACGCATTGGAAAATCAGTGTGGTTAAGATTCACCTGATTCTTCCTTCCATCTCCCAATCAATTGCTGTGCAAAATATTTGAGATGTCGCATTATCTTTCCAGTCGACTGCAAACTCTTCTTTTTCCAGTGCCTGTTATTCTGACGAACACACAAACCTACTGATTTCATCAAATTGATTTTTAATTGGTGTACCCACGCATCTTGCGTGATCTAGCTACAACTGATAGGTTGGTAATATATCTCGTTCTGGCTATTTGCGCAAAACAGTGAAATTGCCGTTGTGATACTCGCATATTGGAGTCATGGAACTAAATTTCAAAGAAAAATATTAAGAACAATGATTCCGGGTAATGCCAGCTCGAAATTATTGTGCCATGTTAGATTTGATCAGCTATTTCAAGGGATGTTGACCATCCTAATGACAGATATCTCAAACTGTGAACTGCGGCGACAAAAGCACGTCGTTTCAGATGACGTTTACATGTGCTATTAAAGTATGCCCAAAACGTTTCAAAACCATCTATGAATTAATCAGTCATGCCGCGGCGTTTTAAAAGAGAGATTTTGTAGGCAGCAACGAACCTAAAGCCCCTCAATCAGATTACTTACAATGAAATGTCACAGCGACGTTTGATTGTGTGGTGGGAATGGGTTAGCGTTCCCCGCTGAACTGCGCGGGTAAATGTTGTTTCCCGGTGGCCCATGCCAATGAACGCAGTTTGGCACAGACACCCCACCATGAGCCTTCGACTCAAACGTCTGACACACAACAAAGTGGGAGGACGTAGGGTTTTCTTTCTAGGGCTCTTACCTCAGCCCCTGACTCAAAATAGTGACCCAGGCTGCAATGAGAGAATGCAGGGTTTTCTTTCGGGACCCTGCTCGGAGCCGACGACTTAACAATCTGAACTGCCCGGCTGCACAGCGTTAGCCTAACCAGATGGCGCGGAAAATAGACACTACAGTCTCATTCCTGATAAGGCTGCGCACAGCGGGTGCCTGTTGAGCAGCACCGGACTGTTTGGTTTTAAAAGTATTTCGACCGTATTGAATAATGCGCCGGCGCTCATGGTCAGCATTTGGACCAGAGTGTGTGATCGGACGATCGGAATGTGCGGGTTTGGGCTTGACATTTTCTAACTCGTCCTTCCTCAGGGGAGGCAGCACCGCTGCTTTCATAAATATGGTCATGCTGGTCACCTGGGAACACCTCACTGCCTTCACACTACTGTCGCAGAGGAAATAACGACTTTACCTCCAGACCGACACACGGCACGATTATTCGTAGTTCGTAGTCTGGAAGATGATCAAACTGAAAATCTTGCGAACAAAATCAACAAGAGCCTGATGCGACAGAAGGACCTCCAAAAGATCACAACCAAAGTTTATTGGCGAATGAGAGCCAGAAAATTCAATACCACACGCTTCAACGGCTCCCGAAAGTGCACAAGGAGACTACATCACTAAGGCCAATTGTATCACTCCCAGGCACACCAAACTAGAATCTTGCAGGGGAACTATGGAGAAAGGTCAAGTATCTCATCAATGATTCGCAACACTCAATCAAACACGCACAACAGTTCTTGGACAAACTAAAGAATGTAACAATAGGAGAGGACGAATCAATGTCTCATTTGATGTCAGCTCATTGTTCACACCAGTGGACCTTCAGTCCGCAAAGACAACAGTCGCTGAACTACCGGACAGTCATGGAACTCCCAGTGGATCTCTAAGGAAGGAAAACATATGTGAATTGCTCAGCCTCTGTTTGACCACGTACTTCGAATTCAACGGTGAATACTACGAACAATTGAAAGGAGCACCAATGGGTTCCCCAGTTTCAGGGTTCATCGCCGAGATCGCAGTGCAAAAACTGGGGAGGACCGTGTTGCCGGACATCAACCCGAAGCTTTGGGTACGTTATGTAGGCGACACTTTTGTCATCATCAAGAAGAGATAACTACAACGAGCAATCCAATTGATAAACAGTGTCTCCGATGACATCAAGTTCACGATGGAAGAAGAAAACAACAACAAGCTGGCGGTTTTAGATGTCCTCGTCACAAGGTTGCCGAACGGACAAATGCAAACGGAAGTCTACAGAAAAGCTACGCACACGGATCAAATTCTGAGCTACCACAGCAACCACCCAAACTGCCACAAAGAGAGCTGCATCCGGACACTATTCAAGCGAATTGAAACACACTGCAACACAGTAGAATCTAAAGTAAATGAAGAGAAACGCCTATACAGAGACTTTCGAAGGAACGGTTATACAAGCAACTTCGTCCGGAGATCTTTGAGTAAATGCAATTCAACCAACACGACAACCGGAAACACAAGCAAAACAATCACATCACCATATATCAAAAACAGTTCGGAGATGACCGCCTGTATACTACGACAGCATGCCATAAAATGACCCACAGATCTACTGACACGCTGCGAAGAGTACTATCAAAACCAAAGGGGACACATAATGCAATGGAAAAGACAAATGTAATCTACTAAATTCAATGCAATGATTGTGAAAAACACTACGTGGGACAAACAGGGAGGAAACTGTCAACCAGAATCACCGAACACAAACTCGCCACCAGGAGACATGACCAACTCTCTCTCATCTCTGCACACGAAAATGGGGAAGGACACCATTTCGATTGGAATAACGTCAGAATACTGGCCAGGCAAGAACGGATAAAGAACGCGAGTTCATGGAGGCCTGGTATTCCACTGATGGAGCAATAAACAGGCGCATTGAGATTGATCCTGCCTACCAGCCTCTGAGGAAAAAGGAAATCCAGAACCGCAGAACCCGAGGCCGAACAAGGACGCAAAGAAGAAATCAATAGAACAGCAACCTACTAAAAGTAGGAGGCACGTCGCAAACCAGCAGATAAGCCGACCATGACGCAATTCAGATCAAGAACGGGCCAACGAGAATCCAGGTTACAGCGCAAAGTCTGCTCTTTATAGACTATATAAACGCAGGCACAAAGAGAGTAACTACCCAACCAACAGCACACTGAAGATGTCACCTCGAATGGTGACGAATCGTTTTCAAATCAATTTCCAAGCTCGGCGTATAGACCAACAGCCACCTGATCAATAACCAAAGAACCTTCCTTTATCTGACACTTATCCCTCATTGGCTACACAATCAAGACGTTTGTCGATCTTCCTAATCAAAGCGGACACTTGATGTCGGAAAATATTCTGGCCATCATAATACAGTAAGCCAATACAATCAAAGCGAAGATGCCGACAAATCTGCCAGGTAGGGTCGTTTGTATCTCCGTTTCGCAGACTCTGTTTCCTTCAAAATCGCCAAACAGCATAATTAACGGTCTACCCACCGATCAATTCTTCACGCTATTTTGTATTATATTGGTCAATAATTCCATAGCTTGCTCAAACAGCAATGGCCTCGGCCAGTTTCGTGGATTTTTAGTAATCCTTTTGTTCCGAAAACAAACTCTCAATTTCTGCGCGTAATAAAGTTGGTCAAATCTATTGCACTTGAAAGCAATTTTGACGTTGTGGGTTTGCGATAACTCGAAAAGACCTTCGGGTTTCCCCAATCTAGTTTTCAAAATTGTGTCAGACCCTCCGATTCTGCAGGTAGAAGCCTGAATGCCTTCTTTAAGTTAGGTTTCCCAACTAGCTATGTTTCTGGTGGAAAGATCAAATTTATAACTTTTAGTAGGAACTTCATTGTGAAACAGAAATCTATGTGTATTTCGTGAATTTCATGTTGTTTTTGAACCTGAATTAAAACAAGCATATGATAAGGTCGGAAAAATTGTGCACAAGGTATCAGGATGTTTTACTCCCGATTGCTATATGTGCGGTTTGTTTGCAATTTTCAAATGCAGGTGCAGAAGCAAACGTATTACGTATGCGTGCATATTTTGTTATCTGCGTGCTACGCTGACAGAGATGTATGAAATAATCTGAGTTCAAGCCGGAAGTTCGAGTGCCACAATTTAGGGCAGAGTAAAATATATGCACAATCTGTTGAGCGTTTTTTGTCTTGTTCTGTAGAATTTCGGAAGGTTTTGGGTTGCTTGTTCAATACTGGAGGCAAACAAACAAATTCTGAAAGCTCTTTCAGAGTTTTTAACCTAAGGGGAAAACGTTACGTTCTATAGCCACACCAGTCTTTACTTTGTGTCGCGGCATGGCAAAAACCACTGAGCACATTCATTATTTTTTTCCGAAATTGCATGCTTTCTATGTTCCTGAAAAAAATCTAGGTTCCTCCAGCTCAGATACATTACAATATCTTTTCCCTGATGATGACGTACGATCTGAAATTTACGTCCGCGTTTTTTCACAAAAGAGACGTACTTAATGATGATTTATGGTGTTTGACTACACATACTCAATGCGAAATGTTTATACACACGCTAACCAATCATGCCTAACACAAGCAATGACGTGCAGTCATATCTTGTTTGGTTGATTGTGCCTGTTTATGGCGTTGCCCGCTAACGAACAACAGAATATACTGTGTTTTGACGGTTCTTGATCGACAGCTTTCCAGGAACTGCTATGGTAACCAGCACAAATGTTTTGTAAGCGAGTGCATTGTTTTGACAAACTTCAGGTTGCACGGCATGATTGGGTTTACTTATGCAATGCGTATAAATAATCTGGTTGGGGTTTGGTACTCCCATTCTGGTGAGGCAACATGAAGCGATTCGTGGGACACAATATCGCTTCAGCCGTATTAATTACGCTGTCATGTTCAGGTAAGCAAATTGTAAATGCGATTGTAAAATCAGTAATATTTTGCAAGATGCGTATGTGATCAAACCCAAGCGTGATATGGACAACGCGGAATGTATTTGAGCGTTGCCGAACGGTTCATGTTGTTGGCCAAACATTCAGGAGTTCAGCATGTAGTCCGCATTCAATTTATAACCTACCTTAATTTGGATAGACAGGTTACCAACTGGGAACGTGGCTCAAACTGAAGTTTGTGATGTTCTTGTACAGATATATGGCAGCACCAGAGAGCCAGCACATGGTTCAGTTGTTCTAAGTATTGAGATCAGGCAATTCGCTTATTGTACGCAATGCATTATGCCAAAAGAAACGTAAAACTCTAATAATTTTCTCATCAAAACTAGGCGGGGGAAATGGTGTATAATTTGAATGTCATGCAAATTTTGTTGAGATAAAATGAAACTGAAAAGGCACCTCGCTACTGCGTTCACCTAATGAGCGACAGGAAGACGATCATGACAATAATCGGTCAAATATCATACTACCGCTGGAGATGTCACATTCCACAGGATTGTTTGCTTAAGATTGTCGACTGATATACACGCATTCAACGTTGATCTACCGAGAAATTCTGCTTCTAAGATCATTCGCTCTGTCATTTGAATAGGATCAAACAGGAAGCACGAAAATAACACGCTGAACAATTTCAAAGGAAAATACAAAACGCCAATTTTCGCAGTCAGACATGCGGAATTACTAAGATGCAGGCAGAAAGCAAATTTTTTTTAATTATCGCATGAATAACTGAAGCAGATATTGGGTAAGCATCATCGAATCCTTGACGGTTGTTTATTTATTTTTTGGTCGCCTTACGGAAAACGGACCCGTCCAGCTCAGTCGAAAACTCGGGCTAATTGCTTATATATATCCACATATAGTCGCCTGGATTTCGGTTTTCAGGAAACAAACACCTACGATTTGTGACACTATAACATGCAAAATGACTTTCCTTAGCTATCCCGAGAAAGATTGATTGAAACCAATAGGAGTTCATTTGCGTGAACTGTTGTTGATCTTTTGGATTTGAAAAATTATGTTTTATGAAAAAGCAACCACAACACAATTTAGTTGTGCGCAAAGTCAAGAGCAAATGCATAAATGAATACATCCACAAAAACCCTGAATTACGTTGTCAGAAATTTCGTCAACCATTCGCCAAATTTCAACCTTCAGCAAACTTTAAAATGGTGGATTATTTTGGCTGGTTTTTTTTCTTATTCATGACCACTTGTAGAACTGAATTAAACCCCATCAATCGTGAATCAAACTCTCGTTAAACTATTCCAAAATGCAATCTTAAAGGAACAACAGATTTCTTCTGAATGGCTTCCGAGGAGATCTACAAAATCGAGATAGTGACTGCTAATCAGGTGGTGACTTCTTGCAACCACCATAAACGTCCTGCATATATATGTGCTCAGAGTAGTTAGAGAATTAAAATGCTCCATCTCGCCCTCGAAGCAAGGTAGAAAGTAAAATTTAAATTTAATGACATTCACTTAGCTATTTATATGCGCTTGTTTTCATTATGAAACGGGTCATCCGTAATCCATAGAAAACCATGTTTGACTAGTTTCAGTATGCATTACATTCGTTACTCAAAGTCGTTAGCAGAATCGTTGCTGTGATTTATCCATCGTCGGGCAATCTAAACTATTCAGTGCCTTGGCGCAGCATGCTTGATTTTTCCGGAGAACTCGGAACAAAGCACGCGTTAGTTTTGTCGATGTAACTGGCTAAACGTTTACCAAAAATTTAATGTGTCATAGCTAATAGGCTGCCCACATTCAATAAACCCCCGCTCATAAAGGGGCAAACCATTCACGAGTTTTGGTCGCCGTGTGTAAATTGTCGACTTTACGTTACTTACAAAATTATGCATGGTTTTGGGAGATGTGTTGCAGTAGGCAAGCTTCGGGAAAATAATTTGACAGTTTTGTTTGTTTAGAGGCATCGACGAATAAACTTGTGTACGGCAAAAAGCTGTGGCGAACATGCTTGATCTTCACATAGCTGTAGATATGATACGACGATATTCTTAACCACTAGCTTTTCTCAGTTTGCATTGAGGCTGACTATCGTGTTCATTCTAAAGCAACTACACTGAAACCCGCATGTAATCTCACGCTCGATAGGGGGTGTTTTATTTTGGATTCAACAAACTAAGGTGTGTGATGTAGAGCCATACGCCATACAAGATACACACAAGTTTAGCGACTTTGTTCGGTTGTTGGGCGACATTTTGTTACCCTGTGACGTACGCACGTACTTGGTATCATCCCTCAACGCGATCCATTTTAGAAAACTTAGGCGGACGCTTGTGTAAGGTCATAATCACCACTGGAATTTTTATCAAAGCAAACTGCGGAGACTGATTTCTCACCAAGCCTCGAGCTAGCCTCACTGCCGTAACAAATACGTGGTTTGCATCAGGTATATATAGGCCGCAAACTTATGCACACATCAGAAGAATGTTACAACCAATCTTATCGCATGGGGTGTGCGTGATCAGGACATTCATCATATGTGAACCAATTTCTAGCTCGAGGTATTCTTTCTTCGATATCTACGGACAGTTTTGAGAATGCCTATGGTTCATGCCGATACACAGTATAGGCGGTTGAGCATTATCGTGTGATATATTTATTCGTAAAACCAATAAATATGTGACCGGAAATCTTTAGAAGAATTCCGTAAATTGGTGCAAATCATCTTGACATGCGACAACAATGGTCCACGCGGTTTGAGGTCGGCCCCTCCGTTTGGCAAGTCCTTTTTATATAATATATATATATATGTATAATATAAAACCTGCAGTGAACTTATCAAGGAGAAAACACATCGTCTC
Source organism: Opisthorchis viverrini (assembly GCF_000715545.1). NCBI lineage: Eukaryota > Metazoa > Platyhelminthes > Trematoda > Opisthorchiida > Opisthorchiidae > Opisthorchis > Opisthorchis viverrini. The sequence continues at coordinate 44,933 of NW_008751980.1, read as the reverse complement.
CACGCCGTACGGGTCGCACTTTTGTGGATTGTTATAGATATTTATTAAACACATTATACTATGCGTACAATCTGTTCATGCTAGCGGTGAACTGGTCTTTCGTGAAATATCGCCCCACAAAATCCATATCCAGGTGTGAAATTGTATACATCCCGTTCAGCTGTGTGTTGAAAAACGGAAATGGATGTGAACGTGTCCGCAGTATTTTCGCGGTCTTTCGGTGCTGCATTTCATCAGCTTTGTTGTTCAAATTTCAAGTAGAGGGTGTTCTTCGAGGGGATCTAGTTTAAAACAAGGAGGTTCTCAAAAGTGATAACCAAATATTTTTACCGTCTTATGTATCGGCTTTGCTCATCGCCAAACGATCCTTGCAATAACAGCGGAACGTGCAAAATAGTTTAGCTCAAATTTCAGCGACATGACATTTGCTGCTCCAATGGGTAACGATGTATCCTTAGTTTGTTACTTTGAAGTAATCAATCTCAAAGAGTAGGAATTGAGTCCATTCATAGGCCAACGTGGATAGTTCTTTCAATGTTGTTAAGAGTAAATGGACTTTCAAAATTGTTCGCACTCCTTGTTGTATAATACTATCTCAAAATGCAAAATTCGTCTCCTGAATTCTGGGGATGCATTTCAAGCGAAATAAAAATCGCCCTTCTATAAACATTGCAAATTTCCGATTCACTTGTTGACTTGACGGGATCCAGTAGGCGGAAAGACAAGGAATATATTTTAGTAAGCCCACATTTTCTCCCGGAATTTGGGGATGAATGTTGATCGTAAGCGATGTAAATGTGTTGCTTCACTCCATTGAATGAAACCATTAATAATGAGGCATGTTTGGGACAAGTTTACAGAGGGCATCCTGGTCGACCGTCGGATCTAAACATGCTCACTTATTTTTTATAGGTTATATCTTATGTGCAAACAAAAACGTCTAGAATAAGATGTGCATCTTGACTAAACTGGCCGTAGAATTATGACCAAACATTTTAGACACGTAAGTCGGTTTGATAGATTTCATCGAGTATTCTGTGGATCCAAAATTAGGGCGCAGAAAGGGAGGACCTGGAATCACAAAGCGAAGTTAAGTGATAGTAAGGGAGCCAAGTTAGGAAACGTAACGCAACATACGATTGACCGTAAAATATGGGCAAACAATAGGGATTGGGCCGAATTTCGGCAGAGATGTTTATTAAAAAGGAGATCATAGGACATAAAATATTTCCCTGTGGAACCGATTTTATTATCCGCCGCTTGGTGTAAGCAAGAGAAGACCTCAATTAAAAACAAACAAGGAAATTATGGTTTCGTTTCAAAAATATTATGCTTGTGTTACTTGTCGTAGGAGTACTGTGGCAAGCCATTTAGACGTGAGTTTCGTATCTTTAGGATGCTGGGAGTTTTTCATGACTACAGCCTGAGCAAATATTTCGTTTATTCCGCAAATCGGATCGACGGCTACGCACAAGTGCTTCCACTTACAGCTTGAGCTCGTGCATATTACAATGCATTGGTGATCTAAAGCTTTAATAACTAAATAAATAAACCACTAAACCTACCCAGTTGAATAAAAATCCGTTCTATCTCAGTTGATATTTACAAGGCTATAAATTAGTTAAGAAAGTCTCCGACACAAGACTATACTTCAGTGGCATGTATGCGGTTCCATCCTCGGTATGAAACACATCTCAAGCCGCCATGAATGCATAATCATTGACTGAGTTCTACAGCTGCATGGAAAACAATTTGCGTGCATACGTCAACAACATTTAGAGCAAGTGACTCAGTACTTACGGCAAAACTCAAACACTCTACGTAGCAACATCACGTAGAAACACCGTTGGATTTCTCATATGATTTATCGTCTCACCATCTCAACTGTGATCCTCAAGGTCCAGGTAAGTTCATTCTATTATACACATTTTGTTCAACATGCTGCAGCGAATTAATTAGCTTAGAACAACTTGTTGAAATAAGGAAACTGGCTTGAATTTTGGCGACAGTTGTACAATTACTAATGTAGCGTTTGTTAATTGACGATCAAATTTACATTTGCACTGCCAGTTGGCGTCTATATTTGGCAAGGAAAATAATTCAATTCCAAGTAGACCGCGTATCTTGCAATCCTCGTGGATTTAACTCGCAAGATATATTTACTATGGTGGCTAGGTAGAGAAGGTCTTTTGTGATCCCGTAAAAGCAAGTATGAAAATCGGCGTGAAGGCGCGCCAAAATGTGTATTCTTAATTTACTCTTTATACCTAGCGGAGTAAACAACTTCAACCTGATTAGGACTTGCTTGAGTCACAAAGGTCAAGAGCATTTCCTGCAGTTTAAAGCAAAAATCGATTTCAAAGCGCTAAATATATGAAACACTAAATCCATGTATTGGGTGTATATGCTCATCATTCAGGAAAATCAGTTTGCGATATCCATCCAAAGTTTATTCCACAAAATACGACTTGCGGTTCTGGTCCAGATATAGTTCTGCGTTTTGACTGTAATGAGGCATTCCGGCTCGAGGTGAAGCCAATCACTTCAAGCTTCCCGACGCTAGAAATATTTGCGGATTTGAGTAGCTTGTAATAAACGCATAAACACAAATATACGTGTACAGCACTTTGCCGAAAATCCGCATTACTTCAGCACAAGCAACCATGTGCATTCTACATGAAAATGTATTTTGAACAAAGATGAGTACGGTTACATTTTTGCGTTTGACTGTTGTGCGTATGGACGATTTTTTCCTAATAAACTGATGTCTCCCATACAAAACAGCTAAGTTGCCAGATGTTGTTAAAGACAAACCGTAATGAGAAGCAATACAGAAAATTGCGATCAATTTTTATTCAGATAATATTCACTTCGGATTGCTACAACCGCAAATTTTGCGTGCTACAGCCTATCACCACAATGATTTTGCAAGTGCACGTGAAAACTGGCTAACCGAGAAATTGTGCCCCATATACCATATGCCAATTCCACCAGCACTGGGAAGTAAGTTTGTCCTCGATGTTTGAAAATTCGCCACATGTATATATGTTTATGGTAGAGTGAATGTATTGGTGAAACAACGTAAATCTATTATAATATTCTGGAATAAAATACAAACACACATATAAGCTCTCTCACCGCAGGCGTTCCAAACCGTTTTCTAGGAGCGTAATGTGTAAATTCAATCTCATGTAGCTAGATAAACGCTCTAACAAAGTTGAGTCGGGAAACCACTGAAATTAACTAGAGGCAAATAACACTTGATTAGAAATTTGGAAAAAAATATTGAGCCCTGATAGTCACTGCTCCACAATTTTCGGTCCTGCGCACCTGTGTATTAAAATCAAATCAGATTTTTCTTAAATCATTTAAAATTCGCTGCATTCAAAGTACCAGGGGGTGATATAATGGACACAAACGTCACATGCGTTTAAGGTCGTGTGAATCATAAACCATCTCTCTCCCAATAATTTATCCACAACATTGACAAAACCTGAACTTAAAGGCCGACGTAGACAGGCGCAAAAGCGCATCACGATATCAAACGAGCAAGTACGTGCATGCGTTGATTGCATGAACTTCATACACGTTACTCATCAAGACCTGCCCCCATCAAACAATCAGCCACTTGGATCAGCGAAACCAAAAATATCAAGCTCAATGCAATGCATCGTCAAATTGTGCTTAGAAATCCCCGCATTGCTGTGTTTCTACTATTCTGATGGTGGATGACAGATCGTATGCAAGTCGGTGCTATCGTCCCGATGCAATATTGGCGTTAGATATTTAGCGAGTCTGTTTATCTTGAGATATCTGAGCAGCGGCTTCCGTGATTTTTGCGGTCACCGCATATAAGTTGGAATGAGGTATAGTTGATTCATTTGATTCTGTGTTTTCTCCCACCTTACAAATCCAATGTCACAGAACGTGAGTTAAAAATTTCATACGTGTTCATGGTCTAATGAACATTTTTGAGTATGCGCTATCATCATAAATACGCCCAGTGGATTTCGATATGAAATATAACATTTCGTATGCATGATGTGCCGCGAAATAATCGGTTTCAGTGGTGCAGGTAATCAAAGCTAGCTTTCTGTCGCATTTTGAGAGATCCTTGTGATACCAATCAAGAGTATACCCCGAACAAAAAAGAATTATTGATTTGAGTGTTGCTTATCAAGCTAGATTGCGTTCCTGTTTTCGTGAATTAGCCTCAGTTGCCTAGAGCTTACCCTGTCAACAGTAAAGCACACGTAGTCTTCCAAGTAAGGTGAAGTATGCAGCCAAACTTTGCTTAAGACAGCTACCCAAACATGTCTGACCTAAGGATTGCTTCATACGCTACGCGTGGTGAGGCTACAAGGGATTTCGTTTTAGGTTTAATGCTACCCAATGGAACGCATGTGGTTTACCGAGTGTATACTTTTGGAGCACCGTTCTTAGTGTTCACAAATAACAAGCCTTGTACTCAGCATAGATCATAAGCTTGATGCCTCAGAAAACCTTATTTTATATCTTTGCGACGACAAAAGGAACGCTCACTTCGTTTTGTGCGATCAATATAAGTATTCAAATACATCAACTGACCGAATATACATAATTTACTGCCTTAAAACGGGTTTAAGACACTGCGTAAAAAAGATAGAAAAGTAAATTGGAGGTGAGCGTTACCACTGCCATAAAGCAAAAAACGGTGTTTTGAAGCACACCGACATACTAAAGCAATACGAATCTTTTCTGCCTGAGTTAAATTATTAGGGTATTGTTACTGAAGGTTTAGCGGTTAAGCCCCTGGCCCATACGCATCTAATGTCGCCAAAAGCACATGCTTGTTGTCTAAGCTACACAACTACATGCAGAATTGTTTTCATGTATACGCCGGCCACATTCAGACGAAAATCACTCATTACGTATAGCAAACATTATTAATTATGTAATGCTCTCATTCACTGTCATACATCAACACTTTTAAGGGTGATTGAATTTCTCACGTATTTAATTGTCCCACCATCTCAAAGTTGATACTGAAATAGTCCGTAAGTTCATTCTAATATAAATATTTTGTTAACCATGCCGCAAAGGGGCCGGTGCCTTTGAACTTCTTATTGAAACATGCAATTTCAGTAGACATTTGGCGAATAAATGTTCAATTATCAATACACCATGTACGATATAACAAACAAATTCACAGTCCTCTACTAGAGTGTCGCTGAAGACCATTTATCTGAGCATCATCGTGGATGGCATTGGCAACATTTGTAATAAGAGCAAGAGAGATTACAAATGAAACATAAGAAATAATCTTTTTTGAACCATGACTCATGTCTACAGGTTACAGCAGGTTATTTGAAAATTCGTATTGTTGTGGCGCTTGAATCTTTTGTCCTCAACAAGAAACAGCACTTATGCCGTGTATCAGAATTTGTGCTACCATGATGTAGTGATCGACATCTTGCATAATGTGTACGAATGTAATAATAGAACGTGTCCCGGTTTGGCTTCATGGTCCGGCAGAAAAAAGAATTGTTCAATCTGACTATACTTACCTGCGACAAAAATGTCCAGCATTTCTAGGTGTAGAATCATGCGCCTCTGGGGAATCACAAGCAAGTGTTCACGGAGCATATTTGTGTTCCACGGATTACATGCGTTTCTACAGTGCGGTTTTCCAACTCAGAGCAAAATCGAGTGCTTTTAGCGCCCTAATACAAGGAATACTTGTGGGTTCGACTACGATTAACAGAGGCAAATGAGACACTCAATATTCGAGCGTCGGAAGATTGCACAAGTAGGATAGTGTGAAATTATGTGACATTGATTCCAAATGGTGAGCACTTTTACATCACAAACCTCGGAGAAGATAGATTTTGTAATCCAAGCGCCAACGTTCGGAAATACAAAATTTTTCAGTCCTTAGATTGTGCAGTTTATCAAGGATACCTCCAGCGTATTCAAAAACTTCAATCCTCTGCAACTAAAATTCACAACGTTTCAAGATGCCGAACGTACTCTTGTGCGAAAAACACCTTACAAGCACATTCTATCTCATTCAAAACACATTGATTTAACAGACGATGATTGCAAGTTTAGTCATCACAAACATCTGATCAATAGTTTTGTGCTATGTGCTAATATGTCTTTCGCAAATTTCTGTGAACATGCTCACATATATCAGCCCTATACAGATTGGAGTTGAAGGGCCACCAACCAGTATACGACCAACCTTGGGAAAGTTTCTCGACGACCACTCAGTTCTAGAGTGCACCAATGCCCAAATTCATCCACCGAATTGAAGCGTCATTCATATGTATAGATTCAATCTCCTGAAATAAATGAGATATGATGGATACATAGGTTACTCTGGATGAAGGTCTAACATGATTTTATCGGCTTAGCCAAAAAAGCTTGAAATGCCACCGGCGATTTAAATCACGTCCGAATGAACTTTCGATGGTTTGATCGCTGGATATATGAGGGGGGCTATGACTAATGTACTCAAACATCTATTGGTTGTAACATTATTTTATAATGAATCCGAATGAGTCGAATGCCATATACTCTCAGGTGTTTTGCAGTTCTGATTGAAGACGGTGTTATCTTTGTGATAGACTTTGTTTAAAAAATACCAGCCGTAGTCCATTTGGCTCCGTTTGGCGGTGATTTGCTTAGCCGGCCGACACGGGTCCGATTGATGAGCGCATCACATCAAATTTCAGGGTAATTTTTTGCGTGTCCTCTAATAACATAACTTGCAAGGGTTACTTGCTCTTGCCGTTGTCATAGCCGCATTTACTTGGAATAAGTTATTACGTGGGGTATGTGGATTTGATTATCTTTTTGGATTTTTTATACATCCCGAATTGGTTTGCGCAGAGTGTGAGTCAAAAAATAATTTTTGGTTGGTGGTTCGTTTGGCTGAATGCTGGTAACTTAAATAGTTTCAGCTACTTTGCGTGTACTTTACAGTCATCGCCTGACAAGTGCCATGTATATTCAAAATGGAATCCGGTGTTTAGATAACCAAAGTTAGGCTTATATTGCAAGAAACCCATCGGGATGATCTGCTCAACCGGTGCATAACGGTGGTCGCATCCTCATTTTAAAAGCAGCCGAAGGCAACACACTCATTTAGATTCATGACGAAATTTCTGTCTGTTGGTGTCTGAATACTCAATACTCATATTTGGCAACGTGCGTAGTACTTGTGGAAGCTGTGGTATAGTGGTGTGCTGGAGCGATCCAAGTAGCCTAACCCAGAGGTTGGTTGTTACAAAAGAAATATACGGAAATTATACGGAGCTTATTGGCTCATCACACGAGTCTCCATTTCGAGGGCTTAATCAGGGTCTCCAAACTAGTGTACGCCTTACATCAGCTGATTCCAGGCCACACTTCTCATATGTCGGCAGCTGTTTGCATTTTTTCACTTACGAAGCGCAGGTATGAAGAAAATAATTGCGGGAGACAAAATAATGAATATGTATTATTATACTGCGATGTTACGTGTGTGCAGGATTTACTAATGCAAAATCCATATAGTGTAAAATAAATATAGCATGAACACATAGTTAGACGTACAACATGGTATTTGGTGTAAACACACACTGAAACGCTCAAAACGCCCCCATTCTATGTGCGAACGATAGAAGGACGGACGGACGAATCTAACCAAGATGGATTCACGACATTCATTATTTTCCATCCCGCTGATGAAGTTGGTTTCCCATTGCTGGCGGTTCTCTTCGACATAACACTGCATGTCGCAACACACTGTCGCATTCCGAGGGCCGTTCCATTCACATCTTGCGACGCAAAATGAATATATTCCTTGATAGAGTTCCACAACTAAATGAACAGTTGCTGCCGTGCACATTTCGGTAGATTGAGATGCAAGTACCTGTACGGTCGACGACAGTCGCTTTGATAACTTTTCAATGAAATGTCACGCTTAAAATTTACGATGGTGGTTCATTGTTTCTTCTACATGATTTATCCAACAAAGACAGAGGTGAGCGCAAAATTTATCTGATTTTCCGGTCACCATGCAGCAAACGTTCGACTGAAATGTGTCTCGAGAGATTATTGTGATAAGAATTTGTGACCATGTTTAAATTACTGATATAAAATTAAGTATACAAAACGCGTGCATGATCTATAACATCTTGAACTCACAAGATTTCTACGGAGGGTTCTTTCTTGAGAACGTTTCCACCTACTTCTGTGTGTCTTATTCCTTCATAAATAAACTACCGAACACCAATAAGGACGTACGTATGGATCCTCTGCCTGATCATCCACATTACTTCTGATACTGATCGTGAATGTTCTCGGGCTGTGTGTGATTCACTTGCGTTGGTTTGAGGACCAAATATAATACGCAGAAACACCATAGGAATATAATGCGTGGAAACCCGTGCGTTCTATTCCCATGTTGTTCGTGATGCAAAATTCCAGGTTTGTTGCTTCTTGTTACCAGTCGTGATGCCATTTCCTAATTTGAGGTGCTACAGCGAGGAGTTAGCATATTCTGACGGTTAAGTGTGTCATTTCGATCATCAACATTATGGTCGACAAACTCTTCGTGCGAAGATTGTGGCCGCCACAGTTTTAGTCACCAGATGTTACCAAGGTGAGTAAGGTAGATGCGGACCGAGTGCTGAATAAATACACGTCCTTCTGCAAGATTGCAGGTGGAGGCAAATTAAAGCACAAGAGGAAACAGCTTTTGTGCGTTTAAGGTGCAGCTAAGTTAAATCTGACTACCGCCCAAACCTTTGAGGTGACTCATGATCCGCGTCCGGGATCAAGGCAAAGGCATGCATAGCTGGAATTATTAGCATCGCATTTACACTAACTCACTAACTAGCTCACTAACCATTTGACCTAAACTGGCTCGGTTGCGCAGGTCGCATTTTGCCTCAATAACATTATGTTCGACCATCACACAGGGGAACCGGTCAAGACACCGAAAAATGTGGATTGTAAGCAGTTCATTCGTCACTTATATGGAAAATCACTTGACGTAATACTGCGGTGATAATATTTTGTGTTCAAAAGATTCTGGATTTCCCCCAAGACGTCGGTAGTCAAACACCGAAACAACTTCCAATTGCGATGGCGGCAGAAAAAAAGCTTCCTGGCATGTCATCATGATATGACAGTTATCAAAGTTCAGTGAATATTGGTGGAATTTCCTATCCCCATTGTTAAGGCCTGATATGCATGCGAAGGTTTTTAAAGAATACTCGAGATCAGAAGCGACTCCATCGTTGCTCCCATGGTGCTACATTTTACCAAAATAATAGTGTTCCTTTCGATGGGGTTTTCATTCCCAGGTGTTTTCACCTCTAATGTTTGGTAGGCACAGACTTTGAACAAACATGAATCGTATGAATAGGTGGTCGGGAACGTGTTTTTTTTGAAGCAGACGCAATGCGATGCAACCACATCTTTGAATTGAACCAAATTTTGAAGGGTTACTTCCCGTTTGTAACGACGGTGTGCCGAGCACTGGAACAAAGTTGTGTTTTTTAATCTTAACGAATCTCCGAACAATCTACAAATCTGACTGCTGTGGATGACGGAGATTCAGTCTTGAAACGGCTGCTTTCACATTCAGCTGCGCTCCATCTGCATCCTCTATGCAATCAATACTGTGGATGTCTTGTGGTTTTCCACATATATTGTATTTCCATGTTTGTTCATGTATTGCGAGAGCCCCAGGTTAATGCAATTGTGAGGTATGAATTTACCATGCCGTGATCTGTTCACACTTCTGCGTCCCAGCGGAAACGCCTGCATACATTAATTTTAGGAGAGTACGAATTTTAGAGATTACTGACTGTAGCCGAATCGACACAAAATCCCACAATAAAACAACACTATGTAGAAAACAGTCTTAGGTATTTTTTGGGTTTTATTTAGCTTATGGAGATTAGTCAGCTGAGAGCATTAGGCTCTTTGGTAAAATAACCACTAACAACGTTTACTTGCTTGGTTTAAAGTTGTTGAAAGAGGCATTAATGAATACGTCGCTGTGCGGACAAATGTTACTTACCGGTTGCCAGTGAATCCTGTGCAGATAACATACCTCAGCAGAAAACATTTTATCAGAAGCACGGGAGCCAAAGAAATGGAACTAGATTCTTACTCGGATGACAAACCCACTACGGGGCGTGGGGGAATTTCGGGTTTTGTTCGAAGAACCGAATCTCGTGTTATCTGACTCAGAAGTCTGCCTTAGCGGGGCGCTGGTCCAACATGGCAACGCAAGAAGTGGAGGATAACTTTCCGGTCCTGACACAATTGCGACCAGCAGATGTTTTTTTTTAAATAAAAAGGATATTTTGTTCTTGAAGTTATTTCAAACTTCTGGAGCAATGCTTCGGCGGTTATGTTTTACCGTTAAACGATCAGAGCGTGAAGATTTTAGGGTAAACGTTTCCAAAAATGTCTTCAAAGGAGGTGCAACGCTTGAAGATATAGACACATGGTTTGCCTAGTTCAGTGTTCGGGTTTCAAACTGCGGAGAAGAGTATGGATTCAATCTCAGACAGTCTTGTAGAGCGATTATCCGCAGCCATATGTCTCGCTGCATCGGTTCGAGAAAGCAAACGCTGCAGCGAATCTATGGCTGCGTATTTAGAAAATGCTTCAGGGACTTTGAGGGTAAAGCAATGAAAAGGTTTTGAACTCCAAGTTCCGCAAAGGAAATCTCCGTGTCATGTTTTTTTTAAGGTAAATGCAATGCGATGCATATGCGCAACCGTCACGAATCATTTGATTGGACTGAACCAAGTATTGTAGAGCTACTTCTGCAATATAAAAAGCTCGCACTCGCTTGTGTCGGTGATGAAGCCAGTACGCAGTTGCCCGACACCATTTATTTAAACTTAGCTAACGACATATTCTGTCCCCTTTACACCCACCACTTTTACTCGAAGGACGAAGTACGTTATTTACATCAACAACCGCGTAAGGTGAACTACGCTTTGCCCAAGTTTTGTTCTTTTTCAGAGTCTTTCCAAAAGCTATTCCCATACCGATTTCCCCAAAGGTGGCTTTGACAGCATTTACTATAATACCGCTCTTACGGGCGTTTTATTGGCACACTCTCAGTCCTGTATACATCGAACATGAGACTCATTCAACCGCATGAACTGAAAAATCCGCGTTCTCCGTTCATTTTTCATTGGAAGAATATCAAACCGCTATCTGTTTTTCTTCAAAGTATCAGGTATTTTCGTTTTAGTTATTTATTTTGGAGGTGATCCACCACGGTGTAGTATGATAAAGTGAATTGTTTTTGACCGATATAACCGATGGCTCTCCAGTGTCCGAATATTCCAGAAACGCATATTATTTATTCTCCCTACTGTCGTTCGAGTAAACTCTGGACGATTCGCTGTGTTAGATAATCACGAAAGTAATATAGGTGTCAAGCACCACGTCTCAGCTTAATGGATGATGCGTATGAACTACGAGATTTGAGTTGGATAATGCAGACAAATGATGTCATTTATGTAAAGAAATAGGACTGATCGTTCACAGATGGTTGCTTTTGCAATCGGATTTTGTGGCACACGCGATCGTCAGAATGTGTTGTTTGGATCATCTGGATCAACGAGAGGTGCCTTCATTTAATTTGCCTACAGGATCTATCAGTTGTGGTATTATTGTGTGGTAAATCTAAATTATTCGAATGCTATAAATCTCCTGGTTGTCACAGTTCTGATTGCGCTGTATTTTTCAATAGACGTTTCGTAATACGGCCTGTCGATTTGGCTCAGCTTCTGCGAGTTTCACTTAGCCCATAGACTTTAATTGTAAAATAGACGTATTGATATTTTCTTCTAAGGAAATTCTCTGGTGTACCGTTTAACACCGTATACTCCCTGTAGTTTCTCGCACTCCCTTTGTATGTATCTGCATTCATTTCTAACAATTAATTGCTTAAATTATCCGGGTTCCAATAATTTGTGATTTTTTATATCAAAAGTCATATCGCCTATTGGGTGACACATTTGCATCTTTTCATGGTTTTTCTCATATTGTCTGTAGAATGTTCATATATATATTCTGCGTAAGAAACGTAGTGTCCGGATCGCATAGTTAGCTCCCTCACCATTGATGGTTGTAACGGCTCACTCACTACGTCAGATAATTTCAGGAAAACGCGGTCTGGCACAACATATTGGATTATCTCCCGGGAAAAAATCTTACTCAATGTGTATGCCCCAATAAATGTATTTCGCAATTTGTGAACATGTTTGAGAACTGCGAAATAACGATGTAGTCAAATGAACCTAATAGCTGGTCACTGCTCATATTACAATTTGATCAAATAGTTAACAGTGCAGTCATATTTGTTCTAGTTAATGGGTCATCAGATCGGAATGGAGATAGGCCAACTGCGATCAAATTTATATTGCAAAAGTGGTAGTAGCGTGTGATTTACCACGCGAACTACATAACATGACAAACGTGTTACGTGAACGCAAAACGCGCACTCGGAAATTACATAAGGTGGCTCGTATAGAATATTTTCAGTAATCGGAGGGGATATACGCGTTGGTGTAAACCAGGTTTGAGGAATACACATTTGAGGCGGTACCATGTACTTTTCACCATTTGGCAAGGTTTTGTTTCTAAATCGATCCAACATACTACAGCTTCGCTGATGTGGCGTTTTTCCCAGACCGAAGCATTGCCACAGCGACATCGTAGTCGACGTTGGATTGCAACCAACATGTTCCTGACTCGCAAAACTATATGCATGGCTCCGCAGCACTTTACATTGAACGCTTGACGGATACGCTGATGTCACGCCCAAACCACACGGACTCAGCTGGATTTAAGTTCATCTGAAATTTCAAATTCAGATTTAAATATTAATATTTAGCTAGACCACTGGATCTGATACAGATGCCCAAGTGGGCAAAGTTGTATGCTTCAACAGACGGACCAATAGGCCTACGTTCATTAGCGGTTGTGCCAGGTACCTTTTGACAGAGGAAAACGCTACATTGAATCCATGTGTGTCATATTTTTATTGGTTTAAATTGAGAAGTGGATAATGTGCCCACTTTTACAGCGGTGTTTATAATTCGGGAGGCTTGCTTTTCTGACATTTCGTGAAGCAAAACGTAAAGCAACAGATGCATAAAAACGTCACCAATGATTTGCCAGATTGGAGCCATGGACCTTGTTTTGATGAACATTCAACTGCTATAGGACAAAATTAGGAAGATGTATATTTGTGCAGATATCAGCCATTCTTATAGCAGCTATCGAAATCATCATTTTCATTCTCGATGCCAACACCGCCCGAAGTTGCGAATGCTTGATACAATTTGATTTCCCCTGTCCAAACATGCAGCCACAACTACAAGTGAGTCCCGTACACCTGCTCACATTGCTTGAGGTAACACTCGCAATTACTTATTCATCAGCTGGAATCTTTGCGCTTGAAGATTTTTACCACTGTTGGCGCCATCCAAACGGCGTCGCGGAAAATAAGATGGGCTTTCACGGATTGTAGCAGAATAAGAACAATCTATTTTCATACCTCCACAGTGATGATCAACCAACAAAAAGAAGATTGCGCCAATCAGAAAATTCTCCGATCTACCTGCATATAAAATTTTTTTGGCAAAATTCAGGACCACTGGTTTTATATAATCGGCCTTAGGCTGGCACCAAACGCGTACATTGCTCGCCAAATCCAGCGACGATTGCGGAGCAACAAAATATTCAATACGCGCCTCCCGAGGAAATTCAAGCAGTTGTGAATTCCTAGGTAATAAGTGGGAGCTTAGCAAAGGCAAATATATCGAACGAATAAGAGAAGGGCGATATTTTTATGCGAACAATGCGCCTATCTTCAGGTTCGAATGTCTTTGATGCATCCCAATGAACATCGCAAGCGGATTATGAAAAAAACATTTGCACATGCCACTGCAGACAAAATGAAACCGGCTGCTCAATGTTGGAAAATCTTCACTCAAATCGATTTGTCTACATTCGTGGCGGAATCCAGGTTATCCAATGGTTTTTTTCTAGTTGGGTGTTTGGTAAAATGATTAATTTTGGAACATACTGACAAAGTGTGCAAACATATTTTCCCCACGCGCGGTGTGAGAATGATGTATCGGAAGATCTTGTATTCCGTAACCAACTTGTGGAATTATTTTAAAAATTACACATTAGGATAATCAGAATATTGTAAAAATCCGTGGGATTTCACAATGCCCATGGAGGGAAAAAGTGGCAGCATAGGCTCTGTATAATCAGGCTCACAAAAAGCACATGACATTAACGAGATTGATGCGGACATCAGCGCATACATGGAGTTTTGAGCTTCCATGTGGGTAAAACGCATGGAAAGTTTGTTTCTGTTTGTTTATTTGAAACAAAGCGCCAGTGGTGTCGTCCAAAGCTCGCAACATGCCAACTTGTGCAACTATTTGGCACTCAGATGCCACAGGTAGAAATCTTTAGTTTCATTTCCTTTGACATCATGGCTGATATTTTGAGCACTTGATTAAATTTTTAACTCCTATCTGTACATGCAACAACAACTACAAGTAAGTCCCTTACACGTGCTCACATTGCTTGAGATGACTCTCGCACCATCTTGCTTATTCGATGTAATCTCCAAACTCGAACTATTTCCCCACCGTGGGCTGATATTCAGACGGCGCTGCGTAACATACGATGGGGTCTCAAAGCTTTGTAGCAGAATTTCAGTCCCCTAGTTTTATACCTCCACAATGATGATGAAGCAACAATTGAAAATCCGCTCCATTCTGTGGAACTGCGATGCCCCACGTTCGACCTATCTGAGACCATATTCGTTATCACCTGAGACGATTATGGTACCAGAATATCTGCGTTCCGGAAGGCTGCCATTTTCTCGTCTTGCTATATGAGCAGCCAGCGGTGTAATTTCCGCAACGGTCAGGTCCTGATAGCCTGATATCGTGTTGAAAACATCGCGAACTGATGGGGCATCTTGCGTATTCAATTTCATCAGGGTTAATACATTCTACTTTCTTTCAATACAACATTTAACTCTCCATTTATTGGTGCTTGTGCTTTTTTCTGAAATTATCAAGTAAGTAGAAAACAGCTCTGAAAATAAAGCAATTGTATATAAATTGCGTGTCGTTGGTTTGCTATGCTACGATAGCAGGATTTCTAATATTAGGAAGTGTGCAAGTATTTGTGGCCCTCTGGTAACATGTCAAATCCATCTCTTATATTTCAATCACTGCATATGCCGCATCGTTTGCATGCTTCATCTGAATGTCCTACCCCGGCCCAAACATTCAGCAACACCTGAACGTGAGCTGTTAATTTTACCCTAATTGCAATAATATGGGGTCCCTCGTTTTTCGGTCAACCGATATATTTGACACAGATTTGGGAGCGAATATGTAGATCTATTGTCAAGTGTTGCGTATATGTTAAACGTGGCAGAGTTTTTCGTCGTCCAGATCAAACCAAAGGTTCTTGTGGTAGTGTGAGTCGACCAATTCCAAGTGGAACAGCAAACCATCAACCTATTGATTTTTACAATCCGTCTTTCTCTTCCATTCTGCTCGACGGTTCCTCTGGACATATGTCTTCTAATACGTATATTTTGGAGCAGATTCCTTAAACGTTCACATAGAAACACCGTTTGATACATTTTGTGGAAAAATCCATGTCGAATAAGACCACTGGTCGACAAGGCATTAGTGTCCGCGTGCCAGCAATTGCCTCTATCGCACAACGAATCCATTGAAAATTTATGAAAGAACACAATTCTTAATCCACGTTTTCTGAGGAACAGGAATAATGTGCTTTTTTTTGCTTAATTTTTGTGATTTTAACAAGTGCGGATAAATACAACGTTTAGTCGAATGACAAAAGGCTGGTACGGACAGCGCGCATATTCCACTTTCGGGGTTCGATGTCTTTCTTGCATTCGAATGCGCAGTTGGCATTTCGTGCAACATCTGAGTGGTTTCCCATCGCTGACAATAATTTGCGCAGATTGTTTTCCCTACACGCAGAGGGGAGTCACCTCAGCAGAGCATTTTCTAAAATAACCTCTTTGTTTGTTATTCAAAAACTGGTTCTAATGGTTCTTTAGATGCGAAAATTGTGGAAGCCTTCTGACCAGTATTGTCAACGGGATCCCGCACGTGCAGTAGAAGGCGTGTGCGGTAAGGAGACAATGTCTACGAATGTGCGTTCAAAAATGTTTCAAATTCAAAGTATGATTTCGGGACAACACGCAGCCTTGCAACACACAATCTGCAAACTAATTTTCAGAACCCATTCTGAATCAGCCAACAAACGTTTGACGGCGCTGTTTACAGAATTTTGTCTCGTCTGTAGAACACTTTGGATTTACTGGCAGCGGTGCCTAACGACCAATGTATCTCCTACGATTCCATAATCCCCTAAACTCGAATCCGGTAACAGAGCGCATGTGGTTCGAAAAATAGTAAAATTCTCGTCTTGCTATATGTTCAAAAAGGAGCTTCTGCCTACCAGTATGTTTTTCAATGGCAATGGGCCAAAACAGTGCAGGAGATTCCCGCCATTTTTAAGCTGATCGAGACACGTAAGACATCCATGTCAGTGGCTACATGTATTTAATGAGCTTACCTGCTGGCCGAATGCATTGTTGAATGTCGTTCTCCTTGTTTTGATAAAAAATTGCGACCGTGTCCGCACGAAATTCCCATCATGCATATTTGCACGAGTGTTCTCTTGTGTAAGTCATCATGTTCACTAACGTCGGCATCACCGACTGATGTTTTGGATACCTGATACAATTTTTTACCACTCTCGAACCGTGTAGCTCCAACTACAAGTAAGCTGCTTACATCTTTTCTCATTGCTTTAGAAAACCTAGCTCCAAACTGATTTGCAAATGAGTGCAATTCTCGAAAAGAGTGCAATTTGGGTTCAAGTAAATCATAAAGTTGACGGGAACTCCGAGACTGCGCCCACCTGCTGATCCAAGAAGGGCCCAAGGAGCCCAAGAAAGACAAAATCGGTCGTGGGTTTTCCAAGAGTTTTCACCAAACTTTGAGAAAATACACTGCGATATCTCGAATATCGTGCCACCTGAAATAGGAAATATGATTAGAAATGACAAGCTTTGCGAGTATGCAAAAGGTTGCGGAAATTAGAATCAGGAACACCAAAATGAAGGTTCTCCTGTGCGCGATATATAGCCTAGTAGCAACTGAACCAACGATAACCCGACCAATTTGTGTTCAGCCTTCGTCGTCGTCTTCCGCTCTGTTCGGCGGCTACTCTGTCGCATGTGTCTTCTACTCGGTTCACAACTGATCTCGTTGCCGTACACACCCACATCAAATAAATACCGTTCGCCTTTTTAATTGACACATCTTAGTCAAATAAAATCACTGGTCCTGTTGCCATTGAAGGCCTGCCGGTAAATTCGTCTATTGCATGAACAATCCAGGGAACAAAGTTTACAAACCCAGCCTATTTAGGGAACTTGAAAAATTGAGCATTTATATGTGATGAATGGGATTTTATTGAGAGATAATAGAATGTAAGGATATTTGAATGGTGATTACAAGAACGCGCGTATTCCACTCCCGAGTTTCAAGGTTGCACGAATCATATAATAACCATTTGCGATTGGCACCATACGCAATATATGCCTGTTTTTCAACCTTGATACTATTGTGCGAAAATTATATTCTTCAAACGCAGAGGAGTACTAACTAAAGAGAGCATTTTCTAGGATGTCATTTGGCGTATATAAATCTTTGCATGTAAGTCAAGAACCAGCTCGTCATAGGTTCTTCGGACGTGACTGTTTAGTGGAACGAAATTTGTTGCAACATACTGACCGTGTTTTCCAACAAACTTCTCCCTCTCGCAACAACATGTCTGTGAGGGTGTTGAAATGATGAGTATTAGGTTTCAAAATGTTTAATCTGCCATTTGAATTCGTTCCAAATTAAAAAATAGAAGTTAATGCAAGTGGCCTATAACTGTGCGTGGTGTAACAATGCACATATACCGCAAGGGGTGCCAAAACCTCCCCCCACACGAACTCGACGAAATCAATGGGGATGTCAGTGACTACATGAATTTCACGAGCTTACCCCCGAGCAATATACATTCATGATGGTTATGTCCTCCGTTTTGAAATAAACTAGGATTCTATTCTGACTAAATTCACAACATGCAGATTTGTGCATATATTTTCCGGTCTATCGCCCCTTGTTAAATAATCATCATCATTCTTGTTGCCAACGCCGAATGATTTTAGCAATAAATGATTCATTTTATCTATATCCGAACATATAGCCACCACTACATGTAAGCCCCGTACACCTACTCACATAGCTTACACCAACTGCTGTTCTTTCCGCTTTATTCCCTGCAATCTCTGGGTCCTAACTTTTTACCAACTTGCAAACATTCAGCAACAGCTGGAGATCTGTCATTGAAATTCACCCTACTTTTGATGATAAGGTATCGGTAGAAACTAGCCTAATGGAACATAGTCCGAACCTCACACACAACAGTGACTTATCCACGGAAGTCAACCAGGCGCATGGTTTAAATATTGCAGAATTTGGCGTCAGATATACCAAACTAAAGGTTATTGAGAGTATAGTGAACACATTATGGTGAGCAAAACAGAAACAATCGAACGATTTCTGTTCAACATATGTCATTTCATTTCCGTCTGCCGAGACGTGCGTCTATTGCACGAGGAATCCAGGAGTTATTTACGAAACAACATGACCTCCAATGTACACCCTCTCAGGGAATTCCTACAGGTGTGCGTTCCCACGTAACTGGTGGAATTCTTGCAAGTGCGAGTAGATCCACCGGTTAGGTGAAGAACAATATGATGAGCCGAGCAGCGCGCATATTCCACCTTCCATCTCCAACGACCATAAGGTACTCAAACCATCATGGGACTCGGATCATAGGTAAATTAATTGCAATTAGCATTTCGGAAAAGTTCTTCCTGGTTTCTGAACGTTGGCAATCGTTCGCGCAAATCCTATTTTTCAAACGCTAACTGGTGCCACCGCAACACAAATGATATCTTTCGTGTAACTTTTGGCGTGTTAATCAAAAACAAATTTTCCAACGGGACTTTGGATGTGACTGTTTGGTAGAATGAATATTGTGGAACCCTGTTCATCAGTTTAGGAACGAACTTTTGGTAGAATGAATATTGTGGAACCCTGTTCATCAGTTTAGTGAACGAACTTCTCTAACTTGCAATACGATGTACTTAGCGGTTGGGAAATTCTGAATATGAGGTTGTAAAATCCTAATGTGCGTTTCGGTTTCGTCCTAGATTTAAAGAATGAGGTTGGCCCTACTTGTGTACACTTCTGCGTGATTTGACAAGACAGATATACCGCCATCGGGGCACGTTAGTCACCTAATAGTTCAAGCTGATCGGAAAACACCAGACAAACGAAATAACTGAGAATGTCAGTGCTTTCATTCATTTCTCTGAGTTTGGATGCGGGAAAACGCACGCATAAATGTCATTACCCCTGTTTTTTTCCGCGATCCCCTGAGGATATTGCGATTACTTGACTCAATCTGTTTAATTATATCCGAACATGCAGCCACAACCACAGGTAAGCCCCTTACACATGCTCACATTGCTTACGACTACTCTCTCACTATCTTATTTACTAACCGGTATTTCTGCGCCCAAATATTTTCACCATCGTTGGCTGACATTCAAACGGCGTTGCAGAACATCTAAGGAGCTCTCACAGCTTTGAAGAAGAATATTAGCCGTCTAGTTTTTGACAACTGAAATAATGATGATACATTAGACGTATGAATGCGCCAGTTAGACAATTTTGCGTCATTCGTAGAGAACACTCGGTGTACCTGCAACGGCGCCTGACGCTCAGTATACCTCGGATGATTCCACAGCTCCTATGCATTTGGTTCTGAGGACAGAGCGTCCGCGTTTCGGAAAGTGGTAAAATTGTCGTCTTTGTAAATGGGCGACCAGCAAGGTAATTTCTGCAACAATTGTTTCCGGAATTCAGTCGATGGGTAGCCATGGGTTGTGCAGATATACTGTTTGAATCACCATAACTTGACAGTGGCATCCTCAATTCCATGTTTCGTTTCTGTCAGAAGACTCTGCACGCTTTCATCACTCTGCTGCAAAATATCTAATTTTGCCCCGACGTTTTGTCTCACTAAGCTGCAGAAGTTTGGACTACCAGATTTAATGTCTTTTCACCAACATCAGCCACAAGTACACTCAAATCACACAGCCCCGCAGCTTCCGAAAACGCACGCTCTGCCCTATTTATTACTGTATTCTTTGAGTTTGATTTTTTATTAACAAGTTCTCTTGTTCTTGAAGTATTACGTTTAATTTCGATGGACTTCCCGTGGTTGGTGACAGAAACGTTTCTCGCTAATGTTAAAAAATAGAGCTTGGTGGTAAACGAACTAAATGAAAACTTAAGGCTTTCATAGGAGCTGTCACCATCAAGAGGAAATTCTTATCTCACTGACAGGGGTACACTTGACACACAAATCAAAGCTCTTATCGCTCCAATGTTTGCTGAACAATCAGAATACAGCTGTAAAAGTTTATCTTTATTCACAATCGTATAAATGCGCAACTGTTAGTGTTCTGGTTATGGGAGCACTTTCAAAAAAAGAAGAAAGTAATGGACATTATTTTGCGCTGAATAAAACATGGAACGCATTTATTATGAACGTACCCAAGTTTGTCAAATGCTTTGTCAGGTTTTGTATGGTAAAGTGCGATTCCTCAGGCAGTTTATTTGGTGTACTCCAAGGTGTCAGTTGGCATCATACGGAAGCCTCACTGCATAAAATCTGTCAAGGTTCCACGCGATGACGGATGATGGCCAGTTCAAACATCCATAAATATACTGTTAAAATAGTTTATCAAAATTTTATCACGGTTACGGCATCTATCTGAAAACATATTTTGCTTGCGGATGATTGCATTTATCGTCATTCGGAAAGATCAGCCGTCACCGCGAGACGCTTAACGAGTAATGCATCGTTATTACCACCGTCGAACCCATCAGCAACAACTGCAGATGAGTCCATTACATCCATTCAAGATTTTGACTCATATGCTATAGTCCTCTTTGGACAATGTATAAAGATATCACCTCTAAACTCGACTCGATTTAACCGATGACAGACTGGTGAATAGAAGCTAGCTCATGAACTTAAGCTTATCAGCGTTGGCAATTTTTCACGCGAACCATATTCTCCACATGCACAGCGACACAAACATAGCGCAACAATTTTTTAAACAAATGTTTGGTGTAGAATTATCTTTGCATGTGAATCAAGAACGAGTTTCAAATGCTTCATTATATGCAGCTGTTTAGTAGAATTAATATTTTGGAACCGGAAAGACCAGGTGTGTCGACCCATTTCTCATTCGTCGAACAATAATTTTATCGTCCGTGAAATGGATAGCGATTACGGAATTTACAAAACGTTATCTGTCACTGAATGTTTTCCAAAAATTGAAGAGGAAGTTTGTGGTGGGCACCGGCGCGTGGTTTGACAATGCATATTAACACTTCTCACAGTATCTCAAATCCATTTGTCAAAATTTTCCTCAGTGAAACCAAAGTATATTATGAATGCTTTCTTGTGAAACGCTTACCAATTTGCAAACCTTCAGCAAAACCTAAACGTAAGTTCTAAACAATTATTCTGATTGTTAATATATTGTAAATCTTGTTTCTGGTCAACCGGTATATTAGACAACGATTAGGTGACGATGATTGTTAGAAATGTCAAGTGTTGCTTAGGGATTGAACGGTTTAGAATATGTCCTTAGTTACACAAAACTAAAGGACCTTGTCTGTTCAAAAACACACCAGTTGCAAGCGAACCAGCAAACGACCGACCGATTTATGATCCCTATTTATCGTACTACTCGATATCGTTGAGCGCTATTCTGCTACCTGGGTCGTCGACCATTTCCCTTCGGAGCTGATCGCCTAAATTTCCATATGGGATCACGGGCTACCACATTTTTTGGACACATCCGAGTTGTAAAAGCCACTGATCACAGGGGAATCGTTTTCCGTCCACGGACAAGCGTGTCAATTGCACTGCAATTCTGCGGCAGGTGTAAGAGCGAAACAAAATTTTTAATTTCTGTATTCTGAGGAACCTGCAATAGTTGTGTTTTCCGGCGCAACTATTCAATTTTAGTGAGTTCGATTAGATCGAATGGTTAGGTGAAAGCCTGTGAGCTTACTCAAAAAACGCGCATATTCCCCAGTATATTAAAAATAGCCGTGTTGAGTTGTTCTAAGAGTAACCAGTTTCTATTAGCACGGAGGACAAGATACACCTGGTTTCTCACCGTTGGATATTCCCTCCGGAAATCGTATTCTACATATGCAGAATGGCCTCAAATTAGCATAAAATTTTCTAAAATAATTTTTGCTGTAATACTTCCTTTCAATGTAGATGAAAAATGAGATTCCATTGGTTCATTGTATGTAATCCTCTGATTGAATTAATGTTCTAGAAAATTAACGACCAGGTTCGACAACAAAATCCTTCAACGTGTAAAAAGCTTCCATCGTCTGGGTACGAGATAACGCCGGGTGTATTCAAAATTCAAATCTGCAATCAGAGACCTTGCCAAATATAAAAAGAAATTTGTCCCTAACAGGTGTGTATCTGCGCATGATTTGAAAATGCACATGAACGCAATAAGTGCACGACATGTCCCCATTATTTGAGCTCAGTGAAAAACTCATCGTTATTACCACCGTCGAACCCATCAGCAACAACTGCAGATGAGTCCATTACATCCATTCAAGATTTTGACTCATATGCTATAGTCCTCTTTGGACAATGTATAAAGATATCACCTCTAAACTCGACTCGATTTAACCGATGACAGACTGGTGAATAGAAGCTAGCTCATGAACTTAAGCTTATCAGCGTTGGCAATTTTTCACGCGAACCATATTCTCCACATGCACAGCGACACAAACATAGCGCAACAATTTTTTAAACAAATGTTTGGTGTAGAATTATCTTTGCATGTGAATCAAGAACGAGTTTCAAATGCTTCATTATATGCAGCTGTTTAGTAGAATTAATATTTTGGAACCGGAAAGACCAGGTGTGTCGACCCATTTCTCATTCGTCGAACAATAATTTTATCGTCCGTGAAATGGATAGCGATTACGGAATTTACAAAACGTTATCTGTCACTGAATGTTTTCCAAAAATTGAAGAGGAAGTTTGTGGTGGGCACCGGCGCGTGGTTTGACAATGCATATTAACACTTCTCACAGTATCTCAAATCCATTTGTCAAAATTTTCCTCAGTGAAACCAAAGTATATTATGAATGCTTTCTTGTGAAACGCTTACCAATTTGCAAACCTTCAGCAAAACCTAAACGTAAGTTCTAAACAATTATTCTGATTGTTAATATATTGTAAATCTTGTTTCTGGTCAACCGGTATATTAGACAACGATTAGGTGACGATGATTGTTAGAAATGTCAAGTGTTGCTTAGGGATTGAACGGTTTAGAATATGTCCTTAGTTACACAAAACTAAAGGACCTTGTCTGTTCAAAAACACACCAGTTGCAAGCGAACCAGCAAACGACCGACCGATTTATGATCCCTATTTATCGTACTACTCGATATCGTTGAGCGCTATTCTGCTACCTGGGTCGTCGACCATTTCCCTTCGGAGCTGATCGCCTAAATTTCCATATGGGATCACGGGCTACCACATTTTTTGGACACATCCGAGTTGTAAAAGCCACTGATCACAGGGGAATCGTTTTCCGTCCACGGACAAGTGTGTCAATTGCACTGCAATTCTGCGGCAGGTGTAAGAGCGAAACAAAATTTTTAATTTCTGTATTCTGAGGAACCTGCAATAGTTGTGTTTTCCGGCGCAACTATTCGATTTTAGTGAGTTCGATTAGATCGAATGGTTAGGTGAAAGCCTGTGAGCTTACTCAAAAAACGCGCATATTCCCCAGTATATTAAAAATAGCCGTGTTGAGTTGTTCTAAGAGTAACCAGTTTCTATTAGCACGGAGGACAAGATACACCTGGTTTCTCACCGTTGGATATTCCCTCCGGAAATCGTATTCTACATACGCAGAATGGCCTCAAATTAGCATAAAATTTTCTAAAATAATTTTTGCTGTAATACTTCCTTTCAATGTAGATGAAAAATGAGATTCCATTGGTTCATTGTATGTAATCCTCTGATTGAATTAATGTTCTAGAAAATTAACGACCAGGTTCGACAACAAAATCCTTCAACGTGTAAAAAGCTTCCATCGTCTGGGTACGAGATAACGCCGGGTGTATTCAAAATTCAAATCTGCAATCAGAGACCTTGCCAAATATAAAAAGAAATTTGTCCCTAACAGGTGTGTATCTGCGCATGATTTGAAAATGCACATGAACGCAATAAGTGCACGACATGTCCCCATTATTTGAGCTCAGTGAAAAACTCAAAATTTTAACAACATCGCTGCGGATTTAAAGGACCACTTATATTTTACGAGCAAAAATGTGAGCGCAGTTCAGGTATGAATGTCGTGCTCCTCGTTTCCATAAAACTCCAATCATTTGTCGACAAAAAATTTTCAGCATGCAGATTTGTGCAATAATTTGCCGCTCTGTTGCCTCCTGTTGAAATCGTCATTTGCATCGCCATAATCGGCCGATGTTTCGAAAACCTGATCCAGTTTGTTGCTCGCTCTCCGATAATGCAGCCCCAACTACAAGTCATCCTCTTACACCTGACCACACTGCTTACGACGTCTTCCGCTCTGGCTTAATTATTCACTGCACTCTGTGCGCCCAAACGTTTACACCATTTTGAGCTGTCATTCAAACGGTCCTGCGAACCTCGGAAGAGCCAACAAAATCCTGTAGCCGAATATATGCACGCAACGCTTAAAAGCCAGACGATGGTGATCAAACGCTAAT